>NC_134471.1:52618827-52688827 GCF_964194025.1 Convolutriloba macropyga | reverse complement strand
TAGTCCCCCTCAGGCCTCACGCTCCTCACTCATGCGCAAGTGCCCTCGTATCAGGCACTAAGTCCTTCGGATAACTACGATTTTATTCTAGCATATACATGGAGACTAGTAAAACGTTAAGGCCTAAAAGAGCTGCTCAACCACTTAATGCCCTCCGGTTACACACTTTTTATACTGTTTTTGAGGACGACAAATCCTGTTTTACCCTATTTTTAAGAGTCAAATGGGTCAATACTTAATGCAAAAAAAGACCACAGGACTAATATAATTGCTACAAACTTTGCTTGAGAGCAATTAAACGAATTTTTAAATTTTAAAACCTTTTTATTTTAAAATTTTGTCTTTTATCGTTTCTTTCATTAATGCAAAAATTAATTGTCTAGAATGAAATCAATGTAAAGTTGTTCTACAAAAATTTATATCATTTGCTGAACTTCAAGTGGGAAAACAGAAAAATAAAATTAAAAAAATTGAAATTTTAACAGCTTATTTATTCCTCGATCAGAGTTTTTGTTATTATTCTGAATAGATTAAAATACGCTTTAGCGTACTTTCACTGACTATCATACTACCATTGTGACTGATGTGTTTTCATTACCTGGATACATAATTAAAACTTTAAAAAAGAACCAAAAACGGAAAAGATCTATTCTTCATTATTTGTCGCATCTACCGGATGTCGGATGGGTTTGACGAGTTCAGAGCGGTTTGGAAATCAATGCCAGTAGATCTGTTTAGATGCGGTAGATTTGGTTTATATGAGGCGACTGACTTCAACTTTCTTTTAAGTCAGAAATATAACGTTATAACATCTCACAACTGGACAGATCTTATTTCATCCCCCTCTCCTACATAGTGCTTTCACAAAATTTTCAACCCAGCCGTGTTGTTGTTGCAGAATGATTTACTAGGAAATGCGAAATGAAAAAAAAATCAATTGGTTACCTTCCCATGCCCATATTACACATATTGGTAAGTCTTCAATTCATATTTGAAAGTAGCAATCGGATCAAATGGCAGGGTTTTAAACAAAAAAAACCAAAAGTTTAGAATTTTTTTGCAATAGCAAATACAAATTTATCTTTCGAAACTCAAAGTAAACACAAATACACACAAAGAAAATATCTTGCTTCTGGTGCTACCTGGTCATGCATTTATCACCAGAGTTAATCATTTTGAAATTTTTCGCATAGGCAGAACTGTCTCCGATATTTCAGCTGTCCGGTAAGAAAAGAGATTCAAAGCCTCCCGAATCATTCCTCGCTCTTCTTCGCAGAAAGGTCATCAAGCCTCCAGACCCAATCAGCAAATTCGAATTTGAAAATGGAGCTCATTATCAAAGCCATAGGCCAAAAACAGTCCCTCTCAAATCAACTCATTGACTTTTATTATCACAATTTTCTACCGAAATCTTACATATGTTAGAAAATATGTTGCAATCTACCAATTGGGGCTATCAAATGATCAGGTGCATTGTTTTCGGTGTTACTTTTGTAGCCTTTATACCTTTCCGACGTTCCATTTGTGAAATTTGCAGTTTTTAGTTTGGTCAACAAACCCCCTGAATTTTATTTACCTTGAGAGTGAAGTGATATAGTTCTTTGTGTGTAAATGAATCTATTTTCATTCAAAATTTCCACACTTTTGAGGGCATTTGCTTTTAACACTACGCCAATGCACTGATGGTATTTTATAAAATTGTTACCTCGTTGAAATGTAACAAAAGACAATTTACAGCTGAGGTGGTTTACATCTAAACAACTTAGATTTTGGGTGAACAGATCAGACGTATATGCACTATCTGTTCATAATAAGTAAGCACTGAACGGTATTGTGAGTGAATCTTAGTTTAATTCATTTGTTTAGTTTACAATTGAACGCATGTTTGATGTCCCTCTAATGTTGAGAAACCAAAACACAACTAAGGAAACTAGATTTATCGATTCTGTTGATTGAAAGGTTGTCTTGTGGTCTTTGACTCTAAAAAACTTTCGAATATATGAAGCTAAATTGTTCAAAATAAGAGAAAAAAAAATTGCTGGAGCATAGGAAAAGTGACCAGGAACTCAAAAAGGAGCTTCTAAAATTGAAATGCTGTGAAAAAATAGCTAGTTTTTAATAACAGAAACTGCAAAGAGCAGAAAAATTTAATAGAATCAACAATAAAAAAATCTATAGACTTCATGTAAATGCACTTTCAGATTAGTTCAACAAATTTTGAAAAAAAAGTGATTATCATTTATTAATTCCTCAGCACCAATCTGAGCGAGCAAAGTATGTTTATGCAGCCTGTTTTTTTTGGTAAACAGATCAGACGTATATACACTATTTGTTCACAATAAGTAAGCACTGAACATTATTGTTAGCAAATCTCAGTTTAATTGATGTCCCACTACCCAGGCCTAGACCTCGACTTATGAAAAGACTTTAAAAGTCTAGTAGGGGGGGCCAAAATTGACTATAATTACACGGTCGAGGTTCCTAGTAAAAGTCGAGCTAATATCTTTTCATGGGTCGAGCTAAAGTCTTTTCATAACGAAGAAAGTCCAGCTAAGGTCTTTTCATGGGTCCAGCATTAGTCTTTTAATAACCAGCAAAGTTGAGTTAAGGTCTTTCCATGGGTCCACCATTAGTCTTTTCATGAGTCTGTTTTTTTTTTCAATATTCAAATTTTTTATTTGTTTCCTGCTTCTGTACATACAGAAGCAGAACCGGAGCAAGACTAAATAGTTTTGCACCAGAGCAGTCCAACTTAAGAATCAGTTGGAAATCTGCCAAAAGCCTTAAGAATTTTGTCAATTCTTAAGTTAAAGAGTTTTTTCAGATCGAGTATATTACCACATTACTTGATTCAATGAACCAGCTAGCTTAAGAATATTGGTCCTAGTCCCATTAGCCATGAAAAAATTTCGGCGCTATTCAGTTTGTTTTCCTTACCAAAATTATTAGCTATTTTTTTTAAAAAATAATGCAGGTTTTTGAGGTATTTCTGGTTCTTTTGAATCGTAAAAGGTGCATGATCACATATGCCTACGTTATATGCAATATTGCACGCAAAACGTTAATAGCAGAAAAACAGACATATGAAAAGACTAATGATGGACCCATGAAAAGACTAATGATAGACCCATGAAAAGACGTTAACTCCACCCACGAAAAGACTTTGTTTGCAAACATTGTGTCGAGCTTAAGTCCAGCACAAACTTTGGGTCAAGCCAAAGTCTTTTGTAAAATTTAGGGTCCAGCTAAAGTCTTTTGCAAAAAATCTGAGTCGAGCTAAAGTCCAGAAAGCCTTAAAGTCCAGCTAAAGTCTTTTCATAGCTCAAATGAGTCCAGTATGGTCTTTTCATAGCACACTTTTGTCGAGCATTGTCTTTTCATGAGTCGAGGTCTAGACCTAGGTAATGTTAAGAAACCAAAACACAAATAAGGCAACTAGGTTTAATGATTCTGTCGATTGAAGGCCTCTTTTCGTAGTCCACCGCTTATTTGCTTCCAAAGACTGTTTGAATATACGGCTTTAATTGTTCAAAACAAGAGAATACGAAATATTTTGTGGGAGCTTAGCAACGATGACAGAAGCTCAAAAAACAAAGCTTATGAACAAAAATGACTAGTGAAAAAATGCTTTCGATTGAGAAGCTATTATTGTATACGTGTCTTTTTATGCACATTTTTCACATGACGTTTTTGCTCTTTCTACGCTACTCTTTATCATTCTTGATTCTCAATTGCTCTCACTCTGAAAAAAAGTTTTGTTCAAACAAGCCGATTCTTGGAATGACGATGACAAGACCCTGAGAGTCGAGTGGTTAATACGTCTGTCGGGGTGACGGAATCGAGTCAGGAGGTCGGGATTTAAACCCGACCTTTGTCTGATATTTTCACACGCATAAAGAACAAAGTTATCTAGGCCACAGCCACTGAATTAAATTACCCCAACTGTCTTTCGAGAGCAATTTTGCGACGTTAGTCGGTTTATGTTCGTATTATTTGCTCTCAAACAAAGTTTGCAGCAATTATTTTAGTCCTGTGGTCTTTTGTGTGCAATTTTTTGCTGGACATATTTTTTGTCTGACACTTTTGCTTGACACTGGGATAAACAGTTGAAGTCAGAGGTTTACTAAGAGCCTTTTGCTTTACTACACTCCATGTACTGGTTTCACCTAAGAATTTTGAGACATAATTTGACGGTGTAAATGCTGGTACTGAATCTTAATAGTTTGACCCCGATCAGTTCCACCATATTCTCCCACCTTACATTCCCCCTGCTATCCTCCTCCACTTGGTGATTTCCACCCCCTTTCGTCCAGACCACCCAGTCCAATCCCCCACTGCGCTCCTCCTCCCCACACCTGCCACCTAATGTTAACATCCCTAAGCCCAGCTGGCTACTACCGACGCCAATCACTCGTCTTTTTTCGTTTGAGAGCACTTCGTCTGACGTTAGTCGGTTATGTTTGGACGGTTGTTAAAATGAGGTCCAAGGAGATCTCTGTATCGAATAGTTTGCGACTTTTTCCTTATTTTATTTCTTTCGTGAATGTGGAAATTTTCGAGAACTTTATGGGTTTTGGACCAATTTTGATTATTTTAGTCAAAAATAATCAAATTAATAACTCTGTATTCTGCAACTATTCTGTACCAAATAACAAAAAAGTGCATTGTAGGTTTGTAGCACTCAAATATTAATAAGAATTTCTGATGTCTATTCTGTGTTAAACTATTAATCAGCTTCATTATTCACCATTTTGCTAAAAATTTGCGCGCATCGTTTTGGTGTTTGCTCTGTTTTATCCTCAATTAAGCTGAAAATTTGAAAGCTCTTGTTTCAAATCTCATCTCAACTCTAGTGCACTCTAAAACTCTCTCGTGTAAAATCACAAAATTTTTTCTCGTGTGATCAAAAGCCACAAGATTTTTCGTGTAAAAAATGCGTCTTCAAAAAATATTTTAAAGCTAGAGAATAAAAGAACATCTAACAAGTTACCGTCGTTACTGTTTTGCGAGGTTTGTAATAATTTTTGTTTATTTTTATCATTTGAAAAGAGAGTTTGGTGAGCTCAAAGGACTTTACGTCAGTTGTTTCAATTATAATTTTTTGCCGTGGTCAGTAAACACCCAAAAAAGGACCCCGTCAAAAAGGTTTAAAAATTTTAGGGATAATGTGTTCAAAGAATATGTAGCGCACTCAATAGTTATAGGCCTAAAATGCTTTTTCAATATTCCAAAGTCTGTGGGTCTTTTTCTCGTCCCAATTTCCATTAGAACAAAAGTGTTGTCAGTGATAGTATCATGCTACATTAGGTTTTTTCAGTGATTACAACCAAAGTTATTACTTAAAGACGCAAAAAATGGGGTAAAGTGCGAGACCTAAATTTATGTCGCATCAAATTTCATGTAAATCACACGAAATCACATGTGTTAATCACAAGAGAACTCATGTGAAATAGCACAAAATTCGTGTGCAAACAAAAAAATTCGTGTTTTTTACATCAAAATTCACATGAAAAATCATGTAAATCACACGAAAAATCCTGATTCCCAACCCGAGAAATGCATGTAAATTTACATGAAAAATCTTGTAAAAGCCAGATTTATCGTGTGCCACTTTTTTCCCGAAAAATTGCGTGCCGAGACACGAATTTTCATGGGATCTCACACGAGTGAGTTTAAGAGTGTAGGAAAATGGTGCCGGTCGAGGAATTCGTCAAAATTTATGTAAGAAATGCGCTGACAACCGCTGAAAAAAAAAATTTTCCGCGGATAAATCTTACATATTAATCCGCTTAATCTGCTGAATTTTCAGCACCGTTCTTACATAATTTCAGCACTTTTCAGCAGATTAAGCGTATAATTATGTAAGATTCAACTGCTGAAAAATATAATTTTTCAGAGGCTGTCAGCGCATTTCTTACAAAGCTTTCAGTACTTATCAGTACATGCTGACTACGTTATAAGCAATAGTGAGCAAAAAAAATGCACGTAAAATTATGTAAGAAATACGCTGAATCTGCTGAATTTTAAATTTTCAATAATGCTGAAAATATGTAAGAAAGGTGCTGAGAAGCTGCTGAAATGTTGTAAGAAGAGTGTTGAAATTATGTAAGAAAGGTGCTGAATCCGCTTAATTTGGAATTTTCACAAGTGCTGAAAATATGTAAGAAAGGTGCTTAATTATATGCTGATTTTATGTAAGAAATGCGCTGAAAGGTGCGGATTCACCACCAAATTCTCAATTTTCAGCGCATTCAGCACAAATCTTACATAATTTCAGCACATTCAGCAGATTTCTTACAAAATTATTCGCTTACAGCTGTTGACCCCTCGACCCGGGACTGTTTAATGCCCAGATTGAACGAGACCTATTAAAGAAATAATAAAAATTTGCACAAATCTCTCTGCATCCAAACGCAGTTTATTGCGAGGAGAAGAAGCCTTCAGCTTCTTCCTAGTTTTCACTTCTGCTTAACATATTATCCAGTTCAAATTTGCGATAGTGTCGAAATAGAACATTTTCAATAGCAAAAATGAAAGCAGACATGTTAATTGAAACGTTTTCCCAGCTCGTGGAAAAAATTGAAAAGTGCTGTCCCAAACCTCAGCATACTTTTATTTCACTCTTGATTCAGCTGTTGCGGGTTACATCGAATTCCATCTGTTTTCACCAAACCCTTCGATTCTCAGACAAAAATTTCTGCTTTTGTTTTCAGCAGTGAAAAAATGGCACAGGATTTGTAGAACCTGAGAAGACAAGAACATTTCTAAAGTTTATTTAACCAATCAGTCCTTTTCACTCGTGTTGGTACAGTTAATTTTTCAACTAAACTCTATAATATACCAATTCTATCAAGGAAAAGTTATCCTAAGAGAAAACTTACTATTCTACAAGGCCAAATTACGTTGTACCCCCGGTGATATTCAAACCTTCTGTCACGTCCAGAAAAATTTGAACACGAAATTTACAGTTTAGATGACGATGAATAAACTCAGCCAATTTCAACAAGGATACGCGATGATGTCAGTGTAACAACTCATAAGACTGCCAGATGTCCAACCTCACGGAGATGCTCACCATCAACGAACGAGATTCCGGATGATAGCAACCCAGAACGTCCATCGTTGTGCAACAAAACGCCACATCTCCCACCGAGACCGGAGGAACCATCTCTGTTTTTGTCTGAATACCACAGAACAGAACCAATGTTGTCAAAGTTTTCATATAGCGACAACGAAATTCCGCGTGGTTTTGGAATGAGTACAGCAAAATTATTCAGATCAATTAACATTGATAAAACAGCTGACTCCAAAACAGAAGCAAAACACTTGGTTAAAAAATTGCGAAAACTGAGACGACCGTCGCCAAAACTCCCAATAGTTTTGTTCTCAATGATACAACAATCTCTGTTGTTGATAATTTTACAGTCAACCACCAGCAGCTTAAAACAGACAAGGAATCAATCCAGTCGCTTAGTTTTGGAGGCACGCAAAATAAATTTCAAAATAATTTTCCTCAGGAAAACCTTAGTTATCATTTTCAGTCAAAAAATATACTATTTGAATTTTCCCAAGATATCGCCGAGGAACAGCTTCAGACACTAACGTTTCAGTCAAAGAGCGTGGGTTGTCTCAAATGCCAAAGATCACATGATCCCTTTTTGATGAATCCCTGTTCTGTCTAAAATTAGAGTAAAGGAAACCTAGAGAATATAGGTTTTTTGTTTTGCCCCAGACAATAAAAACAATTTGAATTGGGTAACAAAATGACAAATTCTGATCAGCTATCTGGAAAGGTCTGCCAAAACGCGAACAAATTTCAAGCGTCTAACATAACTTTTTTACCGATGCATAATCGACAGGAATTGAAACACACAGAGAATGTCTGGAAATCTTACTCAATTCCAGCCACAATGCCATTGTTTCTTCCTTCTCAACGATTCTCCAACAATCACTGCCTTCAGTAGAGCGAAAATCCGAGCTTTAATTTCCATATTCTCGTCAAATATCCAGCGTATTACATATTAAATATTAAACGAAAGGCTCAAAAAGCTTTCAATTGAAATCAACTTTTCACCGTGGATCTCAAACACAGCTCCATATTGGCAAAACTTAACAACTACACACTCAATCAAGTTACAACCTTTTAAGATTCAAAACTTTGACTGCAACCAATTGAACTATCACAAATGGATCAAAAAATTTTCGCCTCTTACATAAAAACAGTACTGAAACACAACGAATCAGCTACTTGCAAAATGCAGATACTGGCAAATCAAAAGATGTCATTCAAGCATATTCGTGTGATCCTGCGTATTATAGAACAGCTTTAAAAGAACTCATTTCATGTTTTGTTGATTCTACAATAATGCTGAAAGCCTTCATAAATCAATTAGAAAACTAAAAACCAATTAACGACTATGACAAGCAAAATATTGTGGCCTTTGCTCCGTTCTTGAAACTTTTAGTGCGAGCTTTTCAATACCTGGTTTACACAGCGGGCATACAGAGCTCAACATTTATGAAAAAAGCTAAAACAAAAAGACGCGTAACATCCTCCTCAAATTGACACAGCACACCTTTACATCAATCGAGACACCAGCAAATTTTGTTGAGTTTCAGAAATGATTAGGTTTAAGCACATATGTACATTGAGATACGCCGGAAAAATTCCAGCAAAATAACCTGCGTAAAAACATCTTTAACTATTATGGAAACCTGATCATCAGCGATAATCACGCAAGAAATTTAGGTATCCAGCTTTTCAGCTCCAGCTTTTCAGCACAGTCGACTAACCAAAATCAAAGAATAATATTAAGCTGGAAAGGTGCCGTGAAACCACCTAACGCTCAATCATTTCCACCCCTAATTAACGCAAATGAACAAAGCGTTCTTGCGAAAAATCTTAAACTAGCTACCTGTCTCAATTACCAAAAATACAGCCCAAGCCACTGATTTGACATGGATATCAAGAGAAACCTTTGCTCAAAATGTTTGAGCACCAAACACAAGAGGCATATTTGCTCTTCAACAAAACGCTGCCTATCAGGCAGCGGATACCACCACACAACGCTGCATGGCCCTAATAAATTTATCAAGCGTCCGCCAGTTGCTTTTGCACCAAGCAATTCAACAAGTAAAATTGTTATTAACCAGGAAAGATTGCCAGTCGAACAGCAATCTAAAAAAGACAAACAGCAACGCAAGTGCATCGTCCAAACCAAAAAAATAGCCACTACGGACAATCTTTTGCAAACAAAAATTACAATTCAATTCAGCACGCTAGTTTGAACAATTCCAACCAAAATTTTAGCGTGAACTATCTAAAGTCTACACAAAGAAAATGGTTTGAACAACTTCAACTAATCCCAGTATTACTTCTAAACGGCAAGAAAGCTTTCGATAAGTACGCTCTGATCGATCGAGGAAGCCATTTTACTTTCAAACTTGACAAAATCAAAGAGTTTCTTGTTCTTCCTTGCAAAGATCAAGAAGCCAATACTCTTCAGTATCTTAACACAGAACACAATGAGCCAGTGTCAAATATTTTTGCATCTGTGAAGGTTGCACACTATGAATTTTGGATCTAGAGTTTCAAAGATAACAACCACTTATAGCACTTCCTGTTTAAATGTAGCACCGGCTAATACATTTGAGCTCAACCAGTTTTGTGATGCATTTAATGAAATGTGTCACATTCATTTCACAGAAATAGCAGGAGGTAAAAATGGTGCCCTTTTGAGAATAAACAATTTTGTTTCACACACCAAGTTGAAGTCATCCCAGCAACTAAAAACCAGCCATTCGGCAAGAAGACATAGCTTGGTTGGACCCTAGCTGGAGAGTTTGAAAGAGTACAGCAGCAACCTAAACAGCAATCACACCAGCAGAAACCGTTCGGGTACCACGTTTCACGACAAAGCTCCGACGATCAGCCCCTCGATGAGTTGCTTGAGCTATACTGGAAAATTGAAGCCGAAGGAGTTCGACCCGAGAGCGAATCTAAAAATCACATTAACAAGGAAGCCCTTGACATATTGAACAAGTCAATCAGCTACAAAGGTGAGAGGTACAAAATTGGACTACGTTGGAAACAACCATTGAGAACTGAAAAAAATTATTTTGCAGCTCTCAGCCAGCTGAAAAGTCATCAAATCCGACTCATTAACGACATTCAATTGAAAGAGTTGTATGAACAAATTCTCACAATAAATCTTCAAAATCTGTATGTCAAGCCAGTTGAAATGCAGCATCAGAACCTGAGAAAATTTGGTTTTGGCCGCATCACCCGGTTGTTGATCCAAAGAAGCCCTAAAATTGCGCAGAGTAGCAAATAGTGCGTTTAATTTTGCTACTCCCTTTTGTGCTCCCTTCTGTGCAATTTTTATGCTGAACCGTTGCGCATATTTTGCAATCGGGTTTTCAAAAATCGTTTCTGCAACAGAAAAACATTTTTATATATCCGACTATATTCATTTTTGCCGTCTATAGAAGAAACAATTGAAACCATTAAACGAACATGAAGTACTAAAGTTCATTGAGCAAGAAGATGGGGATGAACGGAAAAAAATCATTTGAATTTTTGGTCAGAAATGGAAAACTAGAACTGACTGTTTTCTAATGAAGACAGTAAAAAAAATTTGCCTGAAATGCGAGTGAGTATACACAAAAAAATGTCCGGCTTATTGTCAACCATTTTAGATCCCCTAAGATTTGTGTCTCCGTTCGCAATTAGAATTAAAATGCTTTTACAACAAGTTTTGAAACTAGGCAAGCAGTGGGATGAACCACTTGCCGCCGATTTACATTCCAACTTACAAAAAGTACTTTATAGTTACTTTGCACTGCCTGATATCGAAAATCCCAATTGGTTGTACACCTCAGTGAATCAAAAAAGTAGCATCAGCTTCATGGTTCTATCAACAAGCCTACAAGCCTCAGCTGTTGCATTGGTAGCAGTGTCTTGCCTTCGCATCGAAAATCAGGACGGAAGCTTTCAAACGTCTTTTTAGCTTGGAAAATGCAAAGTTGCACTAATTAAATAAATTATTGTGCCAAAATTGGAAATCGAAGCTGCCGTTTTAGGTACATGCCTCAGCACATTAATACAAACCGAAATGACAATGATTTTCCTGAAAGTTTACTCGTGGACCTATAGTCGTGTTGTCTTGGATTGGATCAGCTCGACTAGGAAACAAAACCTTTTCGTGTCCAATCGTCTGGAAGAAATTAAAAGGGCAACTAAAAATGATGAGTGGAATCAAGTCCCAACTAATATTAATCCAGCCGACTATGAAACGCATAACCTTGGGCAATTGGAGATCCCCCTGAAAAGGCGTAGAGCACCAAAAAATAATTTTTGCAAGACACTGAAAGTTATTGCAAAGACATGAAAAAGATTTCAACCGTGTGTGATGTAAACAGAAATGAAAAACATCAATCAAACCTGTTCTAGACCCGAACTTCTTTTCAACATGGGATAAGCTACTTTTAACCTTCGCAATTGTCTTCAATTTAATTTACAGAGCTAAGAAGAATCGTTCCGACAAATATCAATACAGTAAAGATGATGTTTTTTTATCTCAAATTTTTCTGCTGAAGTTGTCTCAAACCAATTTTTTCTCTTCAACACTGAGCGCATTGAAAAGAAGGCCAAAGTTGGCGGCCAAGAGCAAATTGAGAAACTTGAATCCACTAATTGACCGAATTGGACTCCTACGATCAGATGGCCGTCTCTTATTTGCTTCAACAGAAAAGGACATTTGAAAATGGCCAATTATCTTGGACTTAAAAGAAAAGGATCGCAAGACTATAATTTGGACATTCGCACAGAATTTGTGCTCGTCAGGCAACTGAACTGGTCAAAGCATTCGTACAACAACGTTATCAAGTCGTCGGACTGCGAAACACACTCTTATTAATAAAATTCCGATGTTTTCTGTGTCGCCGTTTTGACACTCAGAATATAAAATTAATAATGGCCCCACTTCCTGCATTCCACAGTTCGCCAAATGTCTGTTTGCCAACACATGATTGGACCTTTTTGCCCGTTTCCTATTGAAGTAAAACAAAGCAAAATCGATAAATACTATGATTTTGTTTTCAAATGCCACCTTATGCGAGCAGTCCATTTGGAAACTGTCCAAAACTTGAATACAGACACCTTCCTCATCAAGACATATTGACGGTTCAACTGCTGAAGATGCAAACCTGTCTTGTTGTACAGTGATAATGGAAAAACATTTGTTGGCGCCACCTAACAGCTGAAGAGGTCCGTTGAGGCTTTGCACAAAGACAATGTTTACAAAACTTTAGCTGCAGTCAAAACCAAATGGAAATTTAACGCACCGTACGGCCCTCAATCCGGTGGCGTGAGGTAGTGAGTGATCCAAAGCGCCAAGAGGACACTCTTGATCATTCTAGGATCTAAGCGTCTCTCCTTCGACGTCTTTGAGACAATAATGGTTGAAGTTGAAGCAATCCTGAATTCCAGACGCTGGACAAACGTTGCCGATCAGTCTGACAACGAGGAACCACTCACTTCTAACCATTTCCTTTTTCAACGCCCGTACAGTTCCAGGTCCCTGCCAGCCGGAAAAATTTAAAATCAAAAGCCAGCTAGATGCAATAACTGGAAGCACGTTCAGCAGTTGATGGCGGCGTTTGATAAAAGAAAACCTGCCAACAATATTCAAGAAACGTAAATGGACAGACAACAACCAGCCTCCTTTAAAAATGGAAATGTTGTGTGGATACACAAAGATTTGACGCAGAGAGAAACTTGGCCACACGGAAAAGTTGTGGAAACATACCCTGGACGAGACGGTGAAGTACGAGTTGCCAAGGTAAAAACGGCTTACGGCTCGTTCCTGCGTCCGGCCGCTGGCCTTGCACGAGTTGTTTTCTCCGTAATTTTTTAATACTTTTTTCTCCGCCCTTAGGCAACATGAGCTACATACAGCCCCATTGATGTTATTACCACTAGAGTATTTAAGTTTTCAAGTATGTAGGTTCACATATATCGGATCAAACGACAATCAAGATGAACTTCAGCCCCTGCCCTTTTTCTTGGAGCATGTTCCCAATGACCTTGAAAAGAAGTGAAAACATGTAATTTGCCGATGATTAAACTACCGCCAAAAAACCAGAGAGTTACTCTTTCCCGTTAATCATCTGACAAGAAGTCGCAACCAAATAAGAGCAACCAAACAAGTCTGAAATGTATGTTTAATTACAGCTGCTTCTCTCTGAAGATTGGATAGTTTCCTTCAAGCCCACAAATCCGAATTTTTAGTGGTTATAGCTTTTGTTCTTTCAAATAGTATGTGTTACAATTTACAAAGCTAAATTTCTCTTTGAAATCAAGTTATTCTTACTTGAACTGCGCATTCAAGCACACCACATACACGGTACCTGCACTTACCCTCAATTGTACTTCATTTAACCTGAAATGTGCATGTAGTCCTCGTGCACAACTCACCTGAAATTTGCCTGAACATTCCCAATTTCAGGTACAATTACCTGCAAAAGTTATCTGAACTTTTAGGCAATTTACCTATACACAGAGTGTATTTACCTGCACTCTTTGTCGCGGGAGCAACCGGGTTAGAGCAAAGAATTAAGCGTTTGCAACCCTTCCCTGACGTCCAGAGATGGTGAGTTGATATCCAGAAGGCGTTCATCAGACTCTAACAGCCTTTGAAAAAAAGACACAAAAACTGCTAAGACTGGGGTTGCAAAGCGCGCAATAATTGTTTTATTGTTTTCCGAAAGATTTTTTTGATCAAAAATGGCCACACCCACACCATCGTTTCTCTTCACTGATTTTTCAGACTGCTTTTAGTATGCATTTTTCAGACTTCATATTTTAACGTATTGCAGGTGATTTAGCTGAACGGTGTGTAAGAAAACAAATTTGGGAAAAATTGTGCAGGAAAAATTTACCTGCAAATAGGCTAGCCACAAACTGTTCTGGTAAATTGACTTATACATTATTTATTGTGTACTTCTCCAAAGAATTGCAGAACTGAAGCTTATCCACAATTGCTTTTTTGTTTAGCAAATTGCAGTTTACTACGTTGTTTCCTCTCATTGTTATGTGATAGCTTCATTGTATTCGTCAACAAAAACAAAAGGAAAAAAATGGACAATGTACTCAAGGTGAAAAAATTCAAGGAAGGGACGCAATCGGGACACTGGACCGGAAAAATAATTCTGTTTAACTCTTGCTCCGGACAATTTCCCTTTTCGAGCAGACAATGAAATTTTTGTGAAACAGCTGAACTACATGCGGAAGTCTCCATCTACTCATTGTCCTATTAATATTCTTGCAACTTTAATGCGAATGCGGAATCCTTCAAGGTTGACGAGATCAAAAGTAGATGACAGAAAAATCAGAAAAGTCATCTCCTTCTGTAAGAATCATGAACAGTCTTCAGGCATGCAAATGATTCACAAGAACAAACCCGGGCCGAGGAATTTGGCCAAAATTATGTAAGATCAGCGGCAACTAGCGTTGACAAGTCGGAAAATTCACCGCAATTTTCTTACATAATTTTGCATTGAATGCGTTGAATTTAAAGACAAAAATTCAACGCATTCAGCGCAAAATTATGTAAGAAATGGCGGTGAATTTTCCGACTTGTCAACGCTAGTTGCCGTTGATCTTACATATTTAGCGTTGAATTTAGCGTAGATCTTACATATTTAGCGTTGAATTAAGCGTAGATCTTACATATTTTTGCGTTGAATTTAGAGTTGATCTTACAAAAAATCAACGCGTAGAACTCTGGGTATAGGACTCGAACCACTGACCTCCTGTTTACTTGTCGCCTCTTCTACCATTGCGCCACCGTACCTTGGTTTTCTTAAGAGCCGAAATCCTTATAAAGCGTAGATCTTACATATTTTGCGTTGAATTTAGCGTAGATCTTACATATTTTGCGTTGATTTTAGCGTAGACCTTACATATTTTGCATTGAATTTAGCGTAGAACTTCCATATATTTAGTTGAATTTGGCCTAGATTTTACATATTTTTCGTTGAATTTAGCCGAGATCTTACATAATATCAACGTATTCAACGCATTTATCATATGAGAATTACTAGGAAAAATTTACAATTTTTTTTTAAGTTTTGAAAAAAATTTGAATTCCTAAAATGGTCTGAAATGGTTTTTGCACCGTAAGAGAGCAAATGGTTATTTTTTGCTCACTTCATTTTTTTCAATTTTGCAGTATAGGGGTCGAAACAGTAAAAAAATTAATTTTTCGAAAAAAAACTTGAACAATTTGAAATCTTCAAAGGGTCTGAATTGGATTTTGCACTATAAAAGAGCACTAAAAAAGATTTTTTCTGAGTTCTTGTTACTCACCTTTGGAGTATAGGGTTCGAAATAGTGAAAAAATTAAATTTTCGAAAAAAAACTTGAAAAAGTTTTAAAATCGTAAAATGGTCTGAAACGGATTTTGCACTAAAAAAGAACACTAAAAAGTGATTTTTCTGACCTGTGAAGTATAGGGTTGAAACAGTTAAAAAATTAACTTTTTGAAAAAAAACTTGAAAAATTTGAAACCGTAAAATACTGTCAATTGGATTTTGCACTATAAAAGAGCACTAAAAAATGATTTTTTTCCGACTTCACATTTCTCACCTTTGCAGCATAGGGGTCGAAACAGTGAAAAAATTGACTTTTTGAAGAAACACTTGAAAAACTTTTGAAATCAAAAAGTGGTCTGAAATGGAATTCAAAAAATTCAACCTTAAATTTGTAAGATCTAAGCCAAAATTCTACGCAAAATATGTAAGATTGGTGTTGAAAGCGTTGAATTTATGTAAGATCTACGCTAAATTCAACGCTAAATATGTAAGATCTACGCTAAAATTCAACGCTAAATATGTAAGATCTACGCCAAAATTCAACGCTAAATATGTAAGATCTACGCCAAACTGCAACGCAAAATATGTAAGATTGGCATTGAATGTGTTGAAATTATGTAAGATCTACGCTAAATTCAACGCTAAATATGTGAGATCTACACTAAAATTCAACGCTAAATATCTAAGATCTACGCCAAAATTCAACGCAAAATTATGTAAGATTGGGGCGTTGAATGCGTTGAATTTATGTAAGATCTACGCTAAATTCAACGCTAAATATGTAAGATCTACGCTAAAATTCAACGCTAATTATGTTAGATCTACGCCAAATTTTAATGCAAAATATGTAAGATTGGCGTTGAATGCGTTGAATTTATGTAAGATATACGCTAAATTCAACGCTAAATACGTAAGATCTACGCTAAAATTCAACGCTAAATATGTAAGATCTACGCCAAAATTCAAAGGAAAATTATGTAAGATTGGCGTTGAATGCGTTGAATTTATGTAAGATCTACGCTAAATTCAACGCTAAATATGTAAGATCTACGCTAAAATTCAACGCTAAATATGTAAGATCTACGCTAAAATTCAACGCTAAATATGTAAGATCTACGCCAAAATTCAACGCTAAATATGTAAGATCTACGTCAAACTGCAACGCAAAATATGTAAGATTGGCATTGAATGTGTTGAAATTATGTAAGATCTACGCTAAATTCAACGCTAAATATGTAAGATCTACACTAAAATTCAACGCTAAATATCTAAGATCTACGCCAAAATTCAACGCAAAATTATGTAAGATTGGGGCGTTGAATGCGTTGAATTTATGTAAGATCTACGCTAAATTCAACGCTAAATATGTAAGATCTACGCTAAAATTCAACGCTAATTATGTTAGATCTACGCCAAATTTTAATGCAAAATATGTAAGATTGGCGTTGAATGCGTTGAATTTATGTAAGATATACGCTAAATTCAACGCTAAATACGTAAGATCTACGCTAAAATTCAACGCTAAATATGTAAGATCTACGCCAAAATTCAAAGGAAAATTATGTAAGATTGGCGTTGAATGCGTTGAATTTATGTAAGATCTACGCTAAATTCAACGCTAAATATGTAAGATCTACGCTAAAATTCAACGCTAAATATGTAAGATCTACGCCAAATTTCAACGCAAAATATGTAAGATTGGCGTTGAATGCGTTGAATTTATGTAAGATCTACGCTAAATTCAACGCTAATAATGTAAGATCTACGCTAAAATTCAACGCTAAATAAGTAAGATCTACGCCAAAATTCAACGCAAGATTATGTAAGATTGGCGTTGAATGCGTTGAATTTATGTAAGATCTACGCTCAAGCGTAGATCTTACATAAATTCAACGCATTCAACGCCAATCTTACATAATTTTGCGTTTTTTAGCGTTGACACCTCGACCCGGGAATTACCCTTACCTGCAATTATGTAAAGACCTATTCATTCTAGGGTGTATATATTGAATTGAATTACGCGGTTGAGGACCCTAGTTAGAGTCGAGGCTAATTGTTTCCACAAGTCCAGTCACATTTTGTTCATGGGTCGGGTACAAGTCTTGTCATACGTTTTTTGGGTGTTAAGCAGGGTGTAAGGAAACATATATTCTAGACTTTTGGTTGCTCATATTTGGTTGCGACTTCTTGTCAGATGTTTTTTGGGAAAGAGTAACTCTCAGGTTTTTGGCGGTAGTTTTAATCATCAGCAAATGTCATGCTTTTCTTGAGTTCCAAGGTCATTGGGAACATGCTCCAAGAAGGAGGGCAGGGGGTTGAAAATCATCTTGATTGTCGTTTGATCCGATATCCTTGAACCTATATAATTGGAATGAAAATACTGTAAGGGCAAAGGGGGTGGATGTAGCTCATGTTGCCTAAGACCGAAGCGAAAAATTTGAATTAAAAAACTACGGGGAAAAAACACGTGCGAGGCCGGCGACAGGACGCACGAACGAGCCGTAAGCCGTTTTTACTTTGGCAACTCGTACTTCACCGTCTCGTCCAGGGGATGGTTCCACAACTCTTCCAAGGGGCCAGATTCCTCTCGGCGTCAAGTCCTTGAGTACCCACACAACATCTCCTAATTTCAGAGGAGGCTGGTTGTTGTCTGTCCATTTACGTCTCTTGAGTAATGTCGGCAGCTACTCCTTAATCAAACGCCGCCACACGTGGTTCATCAACTGCTGCACGTGCTTCCAGTTCTTGAAACTAGCTGGCTGTTGGTCTCCAAAGTTTCCGGGTGGCAAGGAACTGTAAGGGCGTTGAATGAGGAAATGGTTAGGAGTGAGTGGTTCTTCGTTTTCAGGCTGATCAGCACCGTTTGTCAAGGGTCTGGAATTCAGGATTGCTTCGACTTCTACCATTATTGTCTCAAAGATGTCGAAGGAGAGACGCTTAGATCCTAGAATGATTAAGAGTGTCCTTTTTGCGATCGGAATCAATCGCTCCCACACGCCACCGAAATGAGGGCCGTATGGAGGGTTAAATTTCCATGTGGTTTTGACTGCAGCTAGGGCTTTATAAATCTTGTCTTTGTCTAAAGCCTTAACCGACTTCTTCAGCTCTTCGGAGGCGCCAACAAATGTTTTTCCGTTATCGCTGTACAATAAAATAGGTTGGCATCTTCGGCAGGTGAATCGTCGATATGCATTGAGGAAGGTGTCTGTATTTAAATCTGGACATGTTTCTAAATGGACTACTCGCGTAACGAGGCATGTAAAAATAAGTCCATAATGTTTCTCGATTTTGCCTTGTTTGTCCTCAATATAAAACGGGCCAAAAAAGTCCGGTCCTGTGTTGGCAAACGGAAATTTGGTTTTTTCTGTTGGGAAGCGGAAAGCAGGAAGTGGGGCCATTATTGCTTGTATATGTTGAGTGTCAAAACGGCGACACAGAAAACATCGGTATTTTATTGAAAGTAGTGTTTTTCGAAGTCCAATGACGTAGTAGCGTTGTTGTACGAATGCTTTGACCGGTTCTGTTGCTTGATGAGCACAAATTCTGTGCGCATGTTCAAGGTATAGTCTCGCAATCTTTTCCTTGGCGTCCAAGATTATTGGACATTTTTCGATCTCCAATTCTGTTGGAGCAAATAGGAGACGGCCACTAGATCGTAGGAGTCCGTTTTGGTCAATTATTGGATTTAAGTTTCTCAATTTGCTCTTGGTGTCTAATTTTTGTGTTCTTTTTAATGCGTTGATTGTTTTGGAAAAAGCATTGTTTTGAGACAACTTCAGCAGAAAATTTTGAGATAAACAAACATCATCTTTTGTGTATTGGCTTTGGTCCGAACGATTCTTCTTAGCTCTGTAAATTAAAATGAAGACAGTTGGGAGGGTTAAAAGTAGCTTATTCCATGTTGAAAATAATGTGCTTTTTCTGAAATTCAACTAAAGTAGCTGGTGTTTGGATTGATGTAACGGTGTGCTCTGTCCATTTGAGGAGGATGTTATGCGGGACTTTTTCTTTAGCTTTCTTCATAAGTGTTGAGCTCTGTAGGTCCGCTGTGTATCCCAGGTATTGGAAAGCTTGCACTAAACGTTTCAAGAACAAAGCAAAGGCCACAAAATTTTGCTTGTTATAGTCATTAGTTGATTTCCAGTTTTCCAATTTATTTATGAAGGCGTTCACCACTATTGTAGGATCACCAAAAAGGAAACATATATTCTAGACTTTTGGTTGCTCATATTTGGTTGCGACTTCTTGTCAGATGTTTTTTGGGAAAGAGTAACTCTCAGGTTTTTGGCGGTAATTTTAATCATCAGCAAATGTCATGCTTTCCTTGAGTTCCAAGGTCATTGGGAACACAGGGTATTTTCATGGATCAAGCAAAAATCTCTTATGAGTTTTTTTTAGCATATTCCTAAGTTTTTTCTGTATCTGTTCATACAGAAGCAGCACCAGTGCAAGTCTAAACAGCGTTGCACCAGAGCAGTTCAATTTGAAAAACAAAACAGTTGGAAAACTGCCAAAAAAAACTTTTGCGATTCTTAAGATAAATGAGCTATCGCAGCTGGAATATAATGCCACAGTAGTTGATTCAATAAAACTAAGTAATTTAAGTGTAGTGGTTTTCTTCCTATTAGCCATTATGTGGCGTTTGTCATTTTTTTCTATTTCAAATTTACAAAGTATTATTTTTACAAAAAAATCATGCTGATTTTTGATAGATTGTCGGTTCTTCTAAATCGCAAAAGCTGCAAGAGCATGCAAAATCCAGGAAACGTTTCATTATCCTGCCAAGTTCCAGAACTTTTTTTCCAATCAAAATTTTCAAGTCAGATTTTAATTTCCTTTTATTTTTTAGTCAGTTTTGAGGTCCCACCGAAGCCTAGGAGGGTTGTTTTAGTTGCAGCCAAAGTCAAAAACATCACACAAGGTCCAGGCAAATTCTTACCATGCCAAAAATCTGTCGAACTTACTGACTCAAATACCAAATTGAATAGTGCTTCAAGGCCACTTCAAGCCTTAAAGCCAGAATAGCATGCCAAGCGAAATTTAATGCTACATTCTATCGAAACCAAACAGATTTGTTCACTTTAGTCAACATTTATATTCAGTGATTATTATTAGTACGTAATCATCATACACGAAGTGAAACGGAAACCCAAACTTGAACTACGCTATCATTTCCACGTATTCAGGTGTTCACAGTCACACAATTGGAGCTCAACGGAGTAAGAGATACCCAACTTGGTAAAACAGATTCAATGAATTTTACGATTTTCCTACCAATTCAGAGAGAGCGGGGCAACGTATACGGTATCCCGAACCCTAACCTCCGTGTTTAGAGAATCTTACGATATAGTAATCTACAACCAATCAGAGAAGCAATTTTGAAATGTGCGGCAGTATAAATAGAGTTTGAAAAACTACCAAAAATCAGTTGAAAATTCCAATTTTGGTTATTTTAAACTGACATAGAGTGCGTATTGAAAATAATCACTTTCTTGAGCAGTAGATTACTTTTTATTGTTTTTGGTTTTTGTAGATCATATCAGTGATTGTACAGCCTAACTTTTCTCTGACTTATTGAAAATAGAATTGACTTTGAAATTCTCAAATTTTTACATTGCGGAACGAATTTCTAATAAGTAGAGTTACAGAGCAAGTAAACTGTTTCTTCTTCTTCCTTCATGTAACAGTTGCCTAGGCTCATTCCAGTTTCTTGATTGGTAAATCTAAGCACCTGATTACTAAGAAATACAAAACTTTGTTTTTTGCCCACGTATTAAGATTGGGTATAAAATATAAAAGGTAGCCCCACCAACGCAGTTCACTAAGCGTTGCTTGTTCTTACTTCAGATAGTACGACTACCTAGCGTTAATAACCCAGTGAAATTTTTTCTCACTAGAATTTGTGGTTAAGGAGATATCATTGAAAATCCTCGAATTTGAGACTAATTGATTATTTGAAATTTTGGATTTTTACCTAATTGAAGCCAAGCCATTTGTTATTCGGCAAAACGGAACAAGTATTCATTTGAAATTATTCAGTATCACGTAATGCAATAGAATTCTAGAGTCTACCGGATAATACAGTTCACAAAAGCTAACTGCAAAAACAAATTATCCTAACAGATTTGTAACCGCTGAAACAAACTGGGCGTTGTAAAGTTTTCCTTGACTTTGATAGGAGAGCAGCCGTTACATTTGGTCCGCCAACCCGGACAATGGAGGGAAAACTGTTGTCCATTCTGATGAGGAGAGAGCCGAAGGCATCCACCGAAGAGAATCAAACAATTCAACAGCGCGACGCCAGTGAGGCAGAGCGAAAGTTGCGAGTTCAATTCACAAATTACGTTGATGAACTAACCTCGTTTAAAAGGAGCAAGCAAAGCAAAAGGCAATCAGGCAATCCAAACACAATCAGCAGAGAGGAGCTTCAATCAACAGCTCAAAGGTACGACAAGAAGCTCCAAGATTTACTGGAAGAAGTCAACACCAAAACAGGGATTGGCTACAAAATAATTGAAGATTCAGATCGACCCAACAAACTAAAGGTCCTCTATCAACAGACTGTCCACCTCCTAGAGGAAGAAATACCCAAGCAACTGCAGCGTCGAAACAAGCTTGTGCCCTATCAAGCTAATTTTGTTGAAGAACATCTGAGTGAAGGAAGAAAGTGCAAAGCAAGTTTGGACTATCCTTGGCTTGCATAAATATGCAAAGCACGCAACCAGCAATGAATGCAGAGCAAAGCAACGCAACCGAAGCAGTGAACGATATAGCAAGCCAAGCAGTGAACGATTTAGCGAGAACAATAACAACTACCCAACGAACAACCCAATTGCTCAAACATTGCAAAATGGAGCAACAGCAAGTGGCCAAGAGACGGAGAATGTTTCGGAAACATCTTCAGCAAAGCAAAGGCGAAAGGAAAGGATGAAGAAATTCGATATCGAGTTCGAAACCAAGATGCGACTGGAACAGGCACGGTTTGAGCGAAGGAAGCTAGAGCTGGAAATGCAAATGAAGGAACTGGAAGCCAAGCATCAACTGCTGGAGAAAGAGCGTGAGCTAGAGCGCAAAGTGAAGAGAACAGCATTAGAGAATGATGATGTTCGTTCCCAGTCAACTAGTGCTCGAGGCAAATCATCCTTCAACTGGACCCCAATGAAGAAAGGTGTCTCGGACTGGGCCAGTAGGATCGACAACCTTTTAACACCAGAACTGTCAACAGCTCGCTTCGAAGTAACCACTGAAGTGAACAGGCACAGTCACTTCTCAAGATATCGCAGTTCACGAGACCGTTCTTCAAGTGTTGAAGACCGGGACGTTTCCCCCAGAGCTGATCGGCTACGATACAACAGTGGGTACGCAGGTAGCAGTAGCCTAACAAAGCTGAAGTTGAACAACTTCGACGGAAACCCTCTCAAATGGCCGGAGTGGTCTAGTATGTTTATTGCTACAATGGATCAACGACCAATACCAGACTCAGAGAAGATGCGCCACCTGAAGACTCTACTGTCAGGAAAGGCAAGGCCAGCAATGTCTGGAATGGGCTATTCTGGACAGTTCTATGGTTCTGCATGGAGCATTGTGGAGAGGAAGTTTGGAAGGCCTCATGTGATCATTGATGCACAACTGGAGAGTCTTCGCAAAGCAAGTCAGCTGAAACCTCAAGAATCAACAAGTCTGATTAGTTTCTCAGTTATTGTTTCGAATTTTGTGAATGTGCTCAAAGAGTACATGCAGATTGGTGATCTGCAATCAATCTCGACACTGTATATGGCAGTAGATAAACTACCTCAAGTTCTCAAAGAGAAGTGGTGTTTCTATGTTGATGAAGATTAGCCTAATCTGATTATATTTGAAAAGTGGCTATCTAGGATAGCTTTCGTACACGAAGGGTTTGCAGCTTTCAAGGGAGAGCGAAGAGAAGAAGACCGAAGAAGAACAAATAGAGACAAACGGTTCTCGAAAACATCGAACTTAAGTGCAAGTTCGAACGTGAAAGAAACAAAGCAAACGCAAACTGATCACTGTCCGCGAGCTGATGGTACTCAAAAAATATGGAATTGTCTACTATTCAGGAACATGAGTGTGAATGATCGTTCGCAGCAGTGAGGAAGCAAAGCTTATGTTACGGATGTCTAAGCAAAGGACATGGAATCAAAGAATGTAAAGTCAAAGCGTGCGGCATCAATGGATGCATCATGAAGTACAACCAATTGCTACACTCTGAAAACCAAATGGACGAGGGCAATCACGCAGTAAACGTAAGCGCAATAACAATCAACCAGATTAATGAAGTTACTACCTTTCTTCAGATAGTTCCTTTCTCAATACAGAGTGGTGGCAAAAGGCTGAACAGATATGTTTTCCTCGACAGTGGATCCATGGTTTCAAAGCGTGCAAGAAAATTTATGAGCCCAAGGCTACGATGTGAAGCTCAACATAGCTGGCATACAAGGAGAAAAGGATCTGAAGACAGAAAAAGTTCCCCTCAAAATAAAGGGACTGCATTCAAAGGTGCATTCAATCGAAGCGTTTTCACATCCGTCAATCTCCTTGGGAAAACCAACTACAACTACAGCAAGCTGAAGCAAAGCTTCAATCACTTGAGTAATCTACCCAACAAAAGCTTGAGTAATCTACCCAACAATTGATGGAAGTTGGCATCATCAATGGTCAAGATGCTTATGAGCTACAACGCCCATTGGACTACAAGATAGGAACCCGAAGTGAACCTTTTGCCGGTTAAACAGAGCTAGCATGGGTAAACAGTGGACCTATGACAGGCAAAAGAAGACAAAATGTTTGTCATTTCGCATTTACAGAGGATGTGAAACTGGCTGAGAATATCCAAACCTGGTGGGACATAGAAACCTATGCTTCCAAAATCAACGTTTTCAGTCAGTCAAAGAAGGAACTGCAGGCGCAAAAGATGCTAGAGAGTACGACAAAGTTCACAGGCGAGCGGTACGAAGTGGGAATGCTGTGCAGTGAGCCAGAGCCAAACCTACCGTACAACTACAACTCAGCCTTGGGTCAGCTGTACTCACTGGAGCGAAGATTCCAAAGGGACCAAACCTGAAGAGTTTGTATCAACAGACAATAGATACAGATATAAAAAAAGGAATCCGAAAGATATTGGACGAGTCCGAAGTGAACGTCACCTTCGGGAAAGAATGGTATTTGCCATACCATCCGTGCTGAACCCGAACAAGCCTGCAAAGTAAGACGTGTTTGCAACGCTACCTACAAGTACAAAGAAGTATGCCTAAATGATAAGCTACTAGCAGGACTTTATCTGGTACATGGGTTGATTGGAACAATATTCAGATTCCGTGAAGGACCAATAGCCTTAACAGCTGACATCAAATCGATTTTTCTACAAGTGCAAGTTCCAGAACAGGATAGAAGTTGCTTGAGGTTCTTATGGCATCCCAGAACTAACAAACCTGTTCAGATATACGAATATTAGCAACATGTATTTGGAGCTTAAAATTTCATCAAATCAGAAGGAACCGCGGAAGCAGCAATTGAAGTCTTCAATCAAATACAACCTCTTCTCTTACGACAAGGATTTGAATTGAAGAAGTGGATAAGCAACAATGATGCAATAACCGAAGCAATCCCAGAAGACTTGAAGTCAATCAGCAACACGAAACAAGTCGAATTGGAACCCAATACGGAGGGATCCTCCGTGCTAGGACTAAATTGGACTTTTACTGATGATAAACTTGAAGTGTGCAGAGTTACAAACAAAGAAGTTGAAGCATAACTCAGAGGAAGGTTCTATCACTGGTATCTTCAGTATTCGACCCGATCGGATTGTTTGCTCCGTTCAGTTTTCACATGAGACGACTTCTGAAAGGCATCTGGACTAAAAATGGGCAACATTGGGACAACAAAGTGGAGCCTGGTGATGAAGCAGAATCCCTGAGATAGAAAAAAAACTTCCAATAGTGGCTGAAACATGCATCGATAGAAAGTAATTCAACAGAGAGAAGAATAAAACCGAACTTCATGTGTTTGCTGACGCATCTGAAGACACGATGTGTGCAGTGGCCTCTCTACGTTCACAACCAAAAGAAAACTAAGCTGACTTAGCATTTGTCATTGGAAAATGCAGAGTGGCACCGATGAGGCATCTTTCAATACCGCGATTGGAGTTGCAAGCGGCAGTCATGGCAGTGAGATTGAAAGAACAGATAGTTAAGGAACGTGAAATGAATATAAATAGTTGCAATTGTTGGTCAGACTCAACTACGGTACTGCTGTGGATACTCAGTTCCCATCGTAAACAACAAGTGTTTGTGGCCAATTGAGAGGCTGAGATACTAGATACCACTTATATTTCACAGTGGAAACATGTGAGCGGTATCATCGGTACCCTCATCAGTCTTCATGATACAGGCTGAAGTGAAGAAAGCTGTTATTCAGTGGGAAGGATTCAGTAACATCAACAGACTAGTGAGTACAGTGGCATACGCACAGAGAGCATTGAAAAAACACAAACCAGCGACACTCGTAGTCAGCATTGAAGAAAGAGAAAAAGCAAAGCAACTATCTTCAAATTACTACAGCCAGAACAGTTTGGTGAAGAGATGAAATCTCTCAAAGCTGAAAAAGAAATTCCAAAAGGCAGAAAAATTCTACAATTCTCCCCTTTCATAGATGAACAAGGACTTATTCAAACCAAAGGCAGCATAGGCAAAACTCAATTGGACTTCAATGCAAAGCATCCAATTTTGCTACATTGGAAACAGCATGCGGTTGCATTATTCTTGCGAAATGAGCACAAGGACAGTCAACACGAAGGCACTGAGCATGTAAGAAACATTGTTCAGTAGAAGATGTGGATGTTTGGAATACGAAACGCCTTAAGATCAATCAAGAACAAGTGTGTTACCTGCAGAAAAGGCAGAGCACAGACGATAACACCAGTAATGGCAGATCTAGCCGAAGAGCGGTTAGATGCCTCAACAGCCTTTACAAATTTTGGAGTTGACTACTTTGGCCCTTTCAATGTGAAGATTGGGCGCAGAAACGAAAAACGATGGTGTTGTCTCTTTACTTGTCTAACTATGAGAGCGGTGCATATAGAAGTGGTATCCAAGTTGGACACATATAGTTCTCTCAATGCAATAATGAGATTTATCGCACAAAGAGGCAAATCGAGTACAATTATCAGCAACAATGGGACGAAGTTTGAGGGAGCTGAAAGAGAGTTTGCAGAGTACGTTGCGGCATGGGGCAAAGAAGGGATCGAAGAACATCTAATTCAACGAGAAATCAGATGGAAATTCAAACCACCCGCAAGCACCTCAATTTGGTGGAGCATGGGAACGGTTGGTGAGAAGCTGCAAGAAAGCAATGTATGCAGTTTTGGGGAACACATCAGTCAAAGAGAATGTTCTCTCAACTACGATGTGTATTGTATAGCAGACGTTGAACGCAAGACTTTTGACTCCAGTCAGTTCAGACGTTAATGACTTGAAAACCTTGACCCCTAATCACTTCTTGCTCGGCAACAAGAACGCTTGCTGACCCTATCTACCATGCATGTAAGAAATTGTGAATCATCAAAAGCTCTTCCGACAAACTCAAGCCTCTGCAAATCTCGTATGAGAATAATTTTGCAAAGAATATCTGCCAAATCTAAATAACCAGCAATAATGGCGATCTACGGCGAACGAAACCCTTAAAGAAGGTTATCTCGTTTGGCTGATCAAATACAGCAACAGGAGCGGCTATTAAAATCTAGGTCGGGTTTCGGAGACCATTGATGGGTCTGACGGTGTGATAAGATCAGCGATAATTCGAACGAGGGACGGAGTTTACAAAAGACCAGTAGTGAAGCTCGTCCCAGTACTGCCTGGAAAAGATGTTTTCCTGACGGAAAACAGGGCCGGCGATGTTTTTGCTGAACTTACTGACTCAAGAACCAAATTGAATAGTGCTTCAAGGCCATTTCAACCCTTAAAGCTAGAATAGCATTTAATGCTACATTCTATCGAAGCCAAACATATTTGTTCACTTTTTCAACATCTATATTCAGTGACTATTATTAGTACGTAATCATCATACATGAAGTGAAACTGAAACCCAAACTCGAACTTTGCTATCATTGTCACGTATTCAAGTGTTCACAATCACACAAATTGAGCTCAACGGGGCAAGAGATACCCAACGTGGTAAAACAGCTTCGATGAATTTTACGATTTTCCTACCAATTCAGAGAGTGCGGGGCAACGTATACGGTATCCCGAACCCCAACTTTTTTTGCCCACGTATTAAGATTGGGTATAAAATCAAAAAGGTAGCCCAACCAACGCAGTTTACCCAGCGTTGCTCATTCTTACTTCAGATAGTAGGCCTACCTAACGTTTATAACCCAGTGAAATTTTATCTCACTAGCATTTGTGGTTAAGGATATATCATTGAAAAACCTCGAATTTAAGACTAATTGTTTATTTGAAATTTTGGATTTTTACTTAATTGAAGCGAAGCCATTTGTTTTTCGGCAAAGCTGAACAAGTAGTTATTTGAAATTATTCAGTATCAAGTAATGCAACGGCATTCTAGAGTATAGCGGATAATACAGTTCACAAAGGCTAACTGCAAAAACACAATATCCGGACAGATTTGAAACCGCTAAAACGAACTGGGCGGTGTAAAGTTTTCCTTGACTTTGATAGGAGAGCAGACGTTACAATTATCAATAATTTCAGCAAACTGTTTCTGTCCAAAACTGGTACTTAATAATTGTCACTCTAAATAATCAAACTTTATCTATTATAGTAACTTAATCGACAGAACAACCAATAATGAATATAGCATCATCTTTTTCGGTCACTAGATAGTCAGTTTGGTCCAAAAAATGCAGGAGAAGCCCCACATGACTCTGATAATTGCTTTAAAATTCATTTGAGCGCTATAAGATACTGATTCTTACTTCACGGTTGTATTGCATCATTGGATGTACCCCATTTTAATGCTCTTGAACTGTTCAGAATGACAAAGTCTGCTTAAATGTATTAATATGAGTATTATTCAATCAATCGAGTTAAGTATTTTGTTGCAACGAAACAAAAATACTACTAAGATGCAACGAAACAAAAATACTACTAAGATGCAACGAAACAAAAATACTACTAAGATGCAACGAAACAAAAATACTACTGTAATCACGAATTGATTATCATGACCAGTTTGCTATGTTTTTTTTAAAAAAAATGATACAGTATTTGCATTCAACCTCATGCTGGACGAAAGCTGACAATTGTCCTTTATTAACTTTAAACCAAACTCACATTAAAAGCTGTGTTTAGAAACTTTAAACTTTTTCAAATCCTTGTCAATTATTCGCAGGCAGGCAATTATCAAACGATCATCCGTGAATTCACATTAATTTAGCAATCAAGGAAGTAACAAACAATTTCCATTAGATTTCATCTTAAGTTACGACTTAATTGCTGCAGTTTATAATTCACATTTACCGAACTGTGTTGACAATTCTAATGTCAAGAAACAATTGCAGTTTTTCAGCACGATTTCATTTGATTGGTTGATATTTCAATGCATTGAATTATGTAACCAACATGAAATCTAATCATGCGCTTTATTCGCAATAATAGTTTATTCGGAAGTTTTGATCACAACATAAATTTGAAATGATTTTGAATTGTTCATAAAGCAGTTCCGATAAAATTGATCAATTTTTCAATGATTGATCCCTTTGTAGCTGAGAACCAATACGTCAATCACAATCATGATACATGCAACAAAGTTTGAAGGTAGAATTAAAGTTGATGTGCCATACTTGTTGTCGTATTGCACCCACCTGAAACGCAAACAGAAAAAACTATAATTTCTACAGACATTTTGAAACATAATCGAAGATCCACGGGATTTGCTTCAAACGACAGGCAAGCTGCTGGCTTTGTCAGTAGCTAGCTGCAACTTAGGGAAGGCTGATCTAAGTTTAATTCAGTTTAATTGGGGTGGCGGAGTAGGGGGTACGCCCTTTAGAAACATGAATTTATGTTTCATTAACAGTGTCAGTTAATCGCATTCTCAGAGACTACTAAAGCGCAAAGCTCTAAGAGAACTGCCCAGCAACATTATGCCCTACGGGCTTTGCATATTGATCCCAGTTTGCGAGAACGAAAAATCGTTTCAGCAGGACTAATAAAATTGCTACAAATGTTCTCTGAGAGCAATTAAAAACCAATAAATGGTGACTTATTCTAAGGTTCAAGAAAATCTTATGTCCAAAACAGTTTCACAATATGAAATTGATTGCCACTGTCGTTTATTATATTTGGTCTTGTTTGACACATGTCAAAAAAAAATTCAAATTACTCATTTGACGGTCTTTGTGCAGTTTTTCCCCAACTAAAACTGCTCCGACTATTTTGCATGACCAAAAATTTATTGATAAGTCAAGTTCCCATTGTTCTGCTTGCTATATTTTATTGATTCAGGTGTACAGAAGTGTAAAACTTTATCTTTCAATACAGTTTGAGCATTACCAGTTGTGTTGCAAGAAACTTCGAAAATTGAGGTCTATGTTGCCATACTCTTTCACAATTTCAACCTTTCGTTCACAATTGGTTATCTTGTAAAATATTACAAGATTCTGCAATAATAGTTTGAGAGGTTGGGGTTTAGAACAAAGACTTTAGAAGCAAACCTGTGAGACCGGGGTATATTGCAGAGTTGCTATAAATTTTATCGAAAGTTCACAAGCAATTTGAAAAACAATTATGCTTACGAAAACCCTGGTTTCAGTGTCATTATTATTTTTAACCACAAAGACAAATTAATTATTTTTTTAGCTATATAAAAACTTCGGTTCTATGTAGATATGACTCACAATTATAAGTTAAAAAATTTTTTTTCTTGTTAGTAACTGGATTGATTTCAGGCAAGTATTATTCTCAGGCATCAAAGTAATCAATTTTGCAATTTCTTACTAAATCATTGGTGATACATACACGTCGGCAAAATATCAGCATTTAAGTTTTTTTGCTTTTAAACCAAAAAAAACGTTGAACAGACCAAAAGTCGGAAAAACATAACCCTGCATGGATTTATTGTCTTGTTTACATAGTTACGCTTTTAATTTCATAACAACTGGCTGTTATGAGCAAAAACTGGATGTTTCTTAGAAAACAATTTTGTGAGAAAACTATGTGGATCTCAATGAAAGCCCATTTCATCCAATTTATCTGTTAAATTGTGCAAAATTCTCGCAGTTTAGAAGTTCAGTTTGTTCAAGTTTGTATCAGATTTTTGGATTAAACAATTTTGTTTCCTTTTCTAGTTTTTCAAGAAGGAGAATGCAGTCATAGCGCTCCATGAATCCATAGAGGAAAGAAAACAGAGTTTTAGTTTCTGTATCTTTCTATGGTATTGTGAAAGAGTGTTACTGCACTGTTCTGCTTGAGAAAACTGAAATCAGTTGCTTTTTTAACTCTCAAAACAGGTTTCGAATCACGACAAGCTGGTTTGCGCCAAAAAACAAAAGTTTTGGCAATTGGATTGTCAATTTTTCAGGACATTCTTAGATTCTTGGTACTAGACCAAACAGTTAGAGCATAACTGACCAACTTTGGGTAAAATGCTCTCGAAAGCCGGCGAGTGGTTGGCTTCGGTATTACTGCTCAGATGCTAGCGTTGGGGGGGAGGGGGTTAAGTGGAGTACGGGGGGTCAAGCGATTGAGGAGGACCAAACTGCCAAGTAGAGGAGGGTGAACTGGTGATGTGAGTCGGGGGGGGGGGGGGGTGGAAGGGGGATGATTGAGTGGGGCGTATGTGACTTCGTTAAACTATCAAGATTAGGAACCGCCCTTCACACCATGGAACTGCTCCTCAAAACTGTTTTTGTGACTTGCATTCGTAAGAGACTGTTTAGGCGTAAGGTTCTAAGAGAACTAAATGCCCCCAAGCGCTACCGAGGACGAAAAGTCAAATGTGTCAGACGAAAAATTGGTCGAGCAATAAATCGCATTAAAAAGACCACAGGAATAAAATGATTGCTACAAATTTTTTCGAGAGCAATTGAAAAACAAGTCATTTGTACCATTAAACATAGCCGGCAGATTGCCGAAAAATAGCTGCCGTTGACGTGTTTAATGCAAATCGGATTGAAACAGAAAAAGAAATAAAAGAAGAGATAAATTTACCAACATTTTTACCATTTTGTTCAGTGACAAAAATTGTTCTATTCTAATTTGGCGTGTTGTTTCAGTTGGCTTCCAAATTACAATTAATTCAGCTTCTAAACAGAAAGCTGATAAGCTTAATACCAATGTCAGCTAGAAAACACTCTAATGAACTTATTTGATTTTGCACTTCTGACCTTGATTCTATCCACTATCTTCCGTAATTCAAGGAGTGATGGATTTGAAACCCCTTCAGTGGAAACAGTGAGTGAGGTAAGTCAAAAGTCAAACATGAAAGTTGTGACTTATGTAAAACAAAAAACGTGATCAAAAGATAAAAGCGAATTTTAAAAAAAACATAGCAGTACAAGTCCTGAAAAACATTTCAAAGAATTGAATAATTCATGACCTTACAACCATTAAATCCGCTTTCAATTGCATATGAGAGCTGTTAGTATTGCGACTAAGCACTAAAACAACACCAGAACAACAAAAACAAGCAAGACAAAAAATACAAATTTATATTTTAAAAGACAGGATCAAAATCAAAAAGAGCTGCTAAGATCTCATACTGCCAACTATACTCTTCTATTTCTCATTAGCGACCTATCGTTAAATGTTGCTGAGTACTCTCACTAGTACTAATAAATTATAAGACAAAAACAACCAAAAACCGAAACTTTTTTAAAACACTTATATTCAAGGTAACAGAACGCAACAGCTACTGAAGGACACAATTACCTCAATTATTTAAGTCCCCAATGACCACCATGGGGACCTGTTATCAATGAGGTTAACCGGTAAGACAGGAATAAGTGCAACAAACACTAGCAAAACTAAATAAAATTACCTTGACTTTTTGAGGCCTTTCCTTTGTGCCCACCAGTATGTTTTGCGCCCCCAGTTACAGAGCACGCGCCATTACATAATAAATATAAATTATCTTTTAAAATATGGCTCGTGCCTCTGGGGGTGCAAATATTATGTTCCCACTCAGCTGGGGGGTCAAAACCGGCAAAAAACCTATTTTTTAAAAAAAAAAACTGAACAAGCGTATCAGTCACAAAAAGCAATAGCAATGAACTGAAAAGTCTTGCTTTAATTGAGAATTTTTTAGCAACCAATGAGACCTGTTGATTATGAGACTGTTTACGACGACAAAGTTGAAAAGAAAGACTCGCAAAACTCTAAAAATTCGATAGTTATTACTGAAAATAATTATTGTCAAAGTCATGGAAAGCACAAGCTTTGAATAAAAACGATTAAATTGATAAACTTAACCCCTATTAGAAGCATCAGAGACTTGTACCCAATGAGATTAGTTGATAAGACATCAAAAAGTGCAGTAAAGACTTGCAGAACTGAAAAATTCACTCAAAATTTTTGAGAAAAATAGTGTCAAAGTCATGAAAACCACTAGCAATTAACTGGAGCCATTAATTGGGTTCTTTTATGCCTCATTAACTATTAATTAGATCTGTCGTTGTGGTGCTAAGTTAAAAGACAACAGATTTTTTTTAAAAGGGGAAAATCCAAAAATTCACTAATATTTTATGACAACAAATAGTCACAAAGTCATAAAAAGTTTTAGCTGCCCTTAATGAATAGAAGCAAAGTCAAATAGGCACAATTAGAACACATATGTACCGTCTTAAAAGCACTGAAGGAGAGGAAATTCTGATAACAGAAGTCAAATTGACGCATCTGAAAAAAAAAATCATCTCAAAAACCGCCAAATTGTTCAAACACCGATTTCTCACTCCACTTTAAAAGTATTTTGAAAAAGTCACGCCTCAAACCTACTAGATTTTTCGCTCCCTTTACTATTTTAGTGTGACCAAAATCACCACTCTAATTTGACTTCTCATTGACGTGAAAAAGCCGAAAAAGTGTGAACAGATGTTAGATCTTAAAAACAGACAGTGCACCAAAACAATTCAAATTCTTTGAATTGTAAAAAAACGGAGAACGCCTTAATAATAGCCGTTTGAGAGGCTGACGGCGGCTATTAACAAACATCGATAAAGAATCAATGAAAGATCAGCCCAACTTTAGCTAACAAGAAACATACCACGGTATGAGCGGATTGTTCACAGCAGCGCCCGTCGAGTTTGAAGTAGTATTGGAACTTCCAGTGACATTTGGAGTTGTAACACTGGATTCCAACCAACTGTTGATTGTTTCTCCGTCTGTTTCATCAGATTGTGATATATCAGTTGCAGTGATATTGTTAGTAGGTAATCCAGTGCCGTTAATAGTAGACGTTTCGTTAGGTTCGATAGTTGTATTGTAAGTTCCGGGAACAAAGGTGCTATTCAATGTATTATTCTGGTCTACATCCTGGTATTTCGGGAATATTGCAGAACTTTCTTTGGAAGTACTTTCTGAGGAGCTTTTAGCAATGGAATCGATGGTTGTCCTCCCTCCTGGGACTTCTGCTCCTCTAGTTGGTTGTTTGATCTTTAAGGGTGATACATATGAACACGGTAAAACTGATTTATTAATAATAAACAAGTAATAGTGCAAGTCTGTGTGTAGACAAAAACCGTATCAGCATCCACAAAATTTGTCAAAAATTTAAAGTGTTCCCAGTCATTACCCGGATCTGAGTCTCATGATATTTCAGCACTGAATCATAAAAATTTCATTATGATTTTTACTATGGCCAGAATTCTGATCATGACACTTCATAGACATTTCATAGCAAAACTCATAGTAAAATTCTTAATTTAGTATAAACAATGAAATTCAGTTCTGTATTTATCATGGACATAATGAATTTTCTGTCTGTTTTTGAACTGAACAGAATGAAAAATCGCCATCAACTGAGACTTGAAAAAAATGGGCAATTGCAAAAATTAATTCAAAGATATATCGGCAACGGTGTGAGGCATTTTTTGACGCAAAATTTTTAGATAAAAAATGTAGGGCCCTGTTTGAAGCTTTAAATATCAAATGGAATAACAATCTAAGCACAATTGATTGTGGGACAAACTTAACACAAAATGGGAGAATTGAGTAAATAAATTGTAAAGATATCTAACGAAAGATTTAACGGTAATTTACTCCGTGTAATTTTATATTGTTTTGTTCCTATCACAGAAATTCAAAAAATGAGATAAAATACGTAGCATACGATTAGCGTATGACATGGTGCAGTCAAACAGTAAAAGTTCCTCTAGGACACCTTTAGGAATTGATCCATTTTGGGAAAAACATCAAGTGACACTCCAGTACCATACGAGAAATGGAAAGCTTTTACATGAAGCTGGCGTTGTTGTCAAGTAAGAACAAAAACTTGGCAGTTTTTTGCTAAGCAGTCCAAAAGACAATAGTTTCATAACCAGCATACGAAAAATCAATATACGACACAACATCAACACAAGAACGCAAACGTCGCACACGACACGTAAAGTGCAACTGAGGATGAATAAACAAAACAAATGCAGGAAGACAATGGAACTTGGAATATTGGCGAATTAAACGAACTAACGTCCCAAATAAAAGCGCAAACAAATATAACTACCATTTCGCCATTTAATTTATCTACACCTCAAAAAGAAACAAATGTTACTCCTAAAACTAATGAGACCTTCAATACAACAAACAATAGAGTTAATTCTACCGGAATTTTTCAATAAATACAGATTTCTCAGATATACTAAATAGTTCTTTAACAAAAACCTAATTGTTTTACTTACTTCAAAAACGCATCAATTTTGATGACGGCAATTATCGAGTCTTTTTGCGCGTCGCATCCAGGCACTGGCGAAAGACCAACGTATCAAAAGACACGTTGGCAAAACATAAAACAAGTAAAAGCCTGAAAACAAAATTAATCCACCAATAAAATATAAGGAAATAAATGTTGAAGAAGTGCATCCAGATTTTGCATGACTTTTACTTGATAATCGGGAGCGTGACTTCTATCGTTTAATGCCGATTGACAGATACAGTAAGTAGCTGTCAACAAAAAAATATAAAAAGAACATCATGTAACTAATTATATTATTTTGTCGTAATATTTAGTCGTTGAGTTCCTAGAATCATACATATATACCCATGGGTACTGAGAGACAAACGAAATTAACAGGCAAAATGCGCTGGTCGGGAGGGAAGTCAAAAATTGTGTAAACACAACAAAATAAATGTTGTACCTGCCCCAAACGACCATCTCACTGTAGGTATTGGTGACCTCATAATCCCAGCGATTAAACGACGCCTAGCTTTCAGTAAATGACAAGGTGACCTAACGAACAACCAAATCGATTTTATGAAAGCTCTTAAATCCATTATTTATCAACTATGAATTTTTAGACAGCAGATGAAAAACATCTCACTATTTTAAGCACACTTGGTTGACCACCTACACCTAAAACACCATTAAATAATTTAACAACCAAACCGATCATCGCGTACTTAATTTGACTATAGTTTTGAAGTTGTTGTGGTTTGTACACTTAAAAAGAAAATGACAGTGTGTCAGGGAAAACTCTTCTCAGAAGAAAAATGGAACAATATAAGCTATCGTAGCAACAAACGGGTGAAAGAGAACATGGCCGCATTGATCACCGACGCTGGAGCCAGATATGACAACAACCCATCACTCGGAAACCGCTTTCTATTTCTATCGGACAAAAACAGGCCTGTGCCATTTGTTGAGCGCGACTGTTCAATCGCAAGGAAATTACAACCCAGGAAACGATTTAAAGACCATTTAGACGGATTGCTTGAAGTAATAGTGTCCGTAACGAGAATCGAATCAATCGCTAAACATCAAATTTAGAGCGAGAAAATGCGGATGTAACTGTAAGAGATAGGGATATTGCAAAGTATAGTAATCAGAAGCAACGTACTTTTCCACTACTCCAGTACGGTAGCAGAAGAAGCGAAACCAATTACTTAAAAACAACTAAAAGCAAACTATTCCAAAATATCAGGCAAAAAATTTTTGAAACGTATTTGACAAAGTAACACTGACTCTGGTAGACCTGCACCAACAAACTCTAAACAGCCAATGGTACAAAGAGCATTTCTGACGATAACCGAAAATAAGAGTAACAAAGATGAGACGATTCAGAAGACGCATCGATAAGCCGAGGAGCAAGGGATTAGTTCTGTCAAGACAAGAACGCGATCCTAGAAAAGCACACACTCAAAAAGATCGGCAAAATCATAGAAAGCTATGGTACAGAATGCCATAGAAAGACATTTTTCTACCATTTCAAAATGCAGTGCGAGAAATCTACGAAAGATCGCATTTTACAGATTTAATCCATCTACTGATCGAGAATCGCAAAACACTTCATACAGGATGGTTGGAAAAGGTACAGATTTTGTTAAACTGTATCTATTGGGGACATAAATTTCTCCGCCTACATCGAAATCAAACGTAATTGAAACAGAACAAGACGCAATCATTACACTTAACGCATCAATTTCTTCTCACAAACATCCTCAAACATCAAGAGGAGTGTCCGATCATACTTCTAAACCATTCAAGCAAACTTGAAAAAACGAGAAATTAGTTTTGGGAAGTAGAGCGAAAACAGAATCCTGGACCAAACCTTCCTCTACACCTAAACGTTGGACGCGACCATCAGAAGGGAATAAAAACTAAAATAATCAAACTCAAACATGAAAATCAAGATCTCCTTATTTAATTGGTTATATAAACTATTTCATTTTTTCGTACTTTAAACCATCCTCCCGTATTTCAATAACACGCTGTTAGTTGTTAATCACCGTTAGCATTTACCTGACACACTGTCCGTCGTTTTTTGCCTTTGAACTGTTTATTCACCGACAGAATTTGGAATTCAAACGAGACTGCTTGTATCTTAGAGGATTATTGGATACAATTCTTTTAAAAACCTTTTCTCAAATATCTTGTAAAACGTGCACAAAAATACTTAACTTCTCTAAAACAACTCTTTTGAATAACATTGTCAAAAAATTTTCCTTCAGTCGGGGAAAGTGGTACATTGTTGGTCTCATGGAACATTCATGTACCGAATTAAAGTTTTATACTTTGTACAAGTATACATTTGTTTATGTATTCGCCATATTTTGAGAGAAAGGCATAGATTTTTCGTTAAATGAGCTCAAGTGCTCTATTGAGCATTGTTATTGAAAGATATCTGACGCATGCTTAAATGGTTGTTAACTATATCTGATCTTGTACTCATATTGTTTTGTTCCTATCAGAGACTTCGATAGTGAGTAACGCAATCCTGCTGTATACGTAGCATACGATTAGCGTATGACACAAGGAAAAGGAAATTTTTCATCTGGTTTATACCTCTAAAACCGGATTGAGTTTGTCAATTCTGCCCGCTCATTTTGATAAAAGAAAAACAGTTTAGGTCAATTTTAGCATTTATGAGTAGATTAAGAATTGAAAGAAAAAACGGCGAACTTGACTGTGTTTACTTATCAATTTTGTACCCAATTTTATTATTTTTGCTTATGCTTCCTTGTTATTTTTAAAAAACTTACTTTCAAATAAGAACAAAATTACAAAGTGGTCATATTTTTTTGGTCTACGCAAGATGCACTCATTTACTTCACAGCAACCGTACGTTCTCGTATTGATAAAACTAATTATGTGGTAACTGCACTTCTTGACCTCTCATAAGATTTTAACTCAATTAAGCTGGATTGAGTTGCACCAAGTTGCTCCTCGGGGAACAATACTTGGCCCTCTGCTCTTCAATATTTACATAAACGATCGTGGCTCTCTTTTAAAAGGTCTTTGTAACCTGATTCAATATGCTGATGATGCTTTTGTACTTAAAGGAGACAAACATCTATCAACAGCAAATCAAAATCTTGAGAACTCATTCGTATTGTTAGCTCAGTTCTTTGATCAAAATAGCCTGAACTTGAACTTCAAACAACAAAGTACATAATCTTATGCAACCCTTTGGAAATTAGATTTACAAACTTATCAACAATAGGAGTTAAGAGCGAATTAGTACATCTAACAGAATCTGTTAAATAATTGAGACTCTTTCTCCAAAAAAAACTTTCAAGCGAAAGTTAAAAATATCGCGAGGAAAATGGGATGCGGAATAAGGGCCATTAATGCAAAAAAGATGTCATCCACAGCTTAAACCAAAATGAAGTTAATGAAAGCCTTTGTGCTTAGTCATGTTCATTAGAGTGCCTTTTTATTAATTACTATCAGGCTTTCTTTGACAATATCTTTCGAAAAACAGTTAAACTTGGGTATTATAGCATCTGCATGTCGAAGAAATTAGAGCCAACGTTTAAAATAAAACAACAAAAACAGATTCTTCCAATTAAGTATCTCCTTACAACGAAAAAAAACCATGTAACTATTCAAAATATTCTAAAAAAACTCCTTGTTTTCATAAACCTAATGTTCCAACAATCAAATAGCACCATAACAAACGCTGGAGAAACATTTCTTTTGGACTCAAATGCCAAACTAACTACTTAAGAAATTGGTTTTTAGCGAAAACAATGAGTTCATGGCATGGTTTCATAGTATCAAATGGTTTTAGCCTGAAAGCTACAGAAAGTTAAGAAAAGAATATTAACAAACTTTACTAAAAAACTTAGCTTTTCTCACAAAATCAAGTATGGAGGCCTGTCACGGAGATATTTTAAGCTTTCTTGATCTTAATTTTGTCTAGAGATTTTTTATTCCATTTCAGTTACTTTTATTCATACGCTCCCATTGGCACGGTAATATATGTACATATATAGATGACATTGGAATTCAGGTGTTTTTTCAAGTTAACAAGTGTGTTAGAAGACTGTGAGATGACAACCTTACGATGTAAATTGTGCTCAAGATAAATTTGATGAGGGCTTCTGCTTGTTCAGCGCATACTTGGCTAGAGAAATAAAGCTTTGAACGTGAAAAACTAAAAAGAACAACAGATTGTGTTAGAGATTTTATAGTGGTCAGCACAATCGGCTTGCAAGAAAGAGGTGCTGGTTCAAGTCACGTGATCTATTTCGCGAAAGTTGTATCTGCTTAGACTACCCTATCAAGGAGCTTACTTGGTGTATATTAGTGGTATCTAAATGTACTCAATGATAACTCCTCCTGTGAAAGATAAACGTTTTCTTATGTATCGTCATCCCTGTTCGGTTTCGCTGTTAATTCTTTCATTTTCAACTTCTTCTTCTTCTTCCGTCTCGGTAGATTTGCTCTCTGTGGAAGTTTCCTCCGTATCGGGTAATGCTTTCCCCTTATCATTATCCTTTTCTTTATCGGGTATTTCGTCGTTAATTTTTCCATTTTCAATTTCATCTTCTCCCGTCTGGGTAGATTTGCTCTCTGTGGAAATTTTTTTATCAGGTAATGCTTTTCCCTTAACATTATCCTTTTCATTATCGGGTATTTCATCATTAATTTCTTTTTCAATTTCATCTTCTGCCGTCTCGGAAGATTTTTTATCCTTGGGGTTTTCCTCATAGTCAAGTAGTTCTTCTTGAGTATATATACCAAGTCGTTTTGAAAATTGTTCGCCTCTTTTTGCGACTCTCTTTCTCATTTGTGTTCTGAACTGGGCTGCTTTTGCATTGTTGACATTCGTGCCATCGTTTTCGCGTTTTCTGAATAATTATCTCGAAAGAGTATATCTGAGCAGATTTGAAATAAAATCATTCTTTGCAACAAATGTCCCCAAAAACCTAATAAAGAGAGGGAAAATGGCAAGTTCAAAAAAGAATTGCACAAATTTTTGAAATCAAAACAATACTATTATATAGAATTTCTATAGCTTTTAATTTTTTGTAGCATTCTGATCTGTTGCATCAGGGACTGTGTGTTTTCTTACTTTTTTTTCCAAATTTTGGTTTTAAAAGGCATAACTTAGAAACTTTTACATCACAGCACAAAATAATCGTGAGATTCAAACAATTTCTATGACCACGGGTAGCGCCGACTCACGTCTCTTAAATCGATAGAAAAAAAAGTTGTTCAATTTCAGTATAATTTGTGCGCCATTTTGTTCCAAATTTGGGTCTTTCCCATTATAGCCCCCAGCTTAGTGGTCAGATAACCTATAGCCCCCCCCCCCCCCCAACCTGGTAATTATACCATAATAGGGGGTTATAATTTCATGGGGGGGGCTATAATGGGAAAGACCCCCAAATTTTTACAGATTCGCCAGCAAAACCCAAATTTCCTTGTTCGAGATATTTGCCTTATTAAAGGAATTCCATTCTGAATATCATCTTGATTTCTTTTTGTGCGTAGCAACTTAGTTTCGATTTGATGCGCGGATGGCATGTGATGATTGACCTTCTCTTGAACTTCATCCACTCCGTGCTGAAGACCCGATTTAATTGCATCCATGATAACATTGCGTTGAGAAATACTTCCTAGAGCGAAAAGTAAGATTGTACCTGAAGAATCAGAGAAACCTGAAGAATTTTAAAAGCGAAAAACAAAACAAACAAAACTATATTTTACTTTTTATCGAATTATCTGTTAACGCTTTATTACGCCTTTGGTTTTCTAAAGGTTAAGTAAGACGGTTTACATAGCTTCCAGGCATATAATTGGGCTCCTGATAAATTTGGGGGTATGAAACAGTGCCAAAATTGGGGAAGCACTTCTTTCAAAATAAATATTAAATTTATGATGAGTAAGTAAGACTGTTTGTTTTGATCAAGTTTAAAAAATAATACCTCGCTGTTGAAACGGTCTTCTAACAACAATTCGTTGCTTGGCTCCAAAAGCCGAAGACAATGACCTCTTGTAATTCCTCAGGCTAATGACGTCTGCAAAAGAGATACTTAGTATCACAGTCCATGGAATGGTATATGTAGTCAGCTTCATTATTAACTACCGTAAGTGTGTCTGACCACAGAAAGAGAGAATAGCCTAAAACAGATAACACCGACCTGTAATAATAAAGAAATAACCACTGTCCGAATTTTCTATTTTTGATAACAAATTCTCATGGATGGTTAAACAAATGGTTAATCTTGCATGAGGGGAAACGCATGCACCCTATTCTCATTATTGTTTTTCAGGTCTTCCACAGTATACCATTATAGGCCCCGACGAATTAAAGGCATTAAAGGCCGACATTGTGGTATGTTAAAGGTAATGGGAGGGAGGTGTTATACTTTATAGGTCTACTAAGCTGGGACGTTTCTATAATGCGAAAGACCCGAGTTTCGTCGTTCAGTTTCGTCGGGCAGGACATCTATTTTGCCCCAAAATCCCCTCCCTCCCTCAATCATAGTCGGACTAAAGCGTGAGACGGACACACGCCATTACCGAAGGTATATAGTATGGAGGGATCGCTCTTTCTTATCATTGTTCGCCACATAATTATAGCCCCATTTTGGCATTTTAACGATTATATGTGTTAACGATTATATGGAGGGGGGGGGGGGGGGGGGGATTGGTATTGAATTGAATTCACTTTACCTGATACGGAAAGAAATGCTTTTGGCAATCAGTTTGTTCTGTTCTGTGACTTCCGCTAAAATCAAAAATGAACTATTTTGTAAACAACAAATTTGACTTCTCTTGGATGTCTACAGGAGATATAAGTAATGGTTAAGTGACTCTGCTTGAAGTTACTGAGAACTTCTGGCGTTTATCGAGAACCGCGAAGCGGTTCGAGATATTAAGTCAGAATTTCGAAGTGACTTCTGCAGAGTCACTTAACCATGCTTAAAACACGGAACGCGCCCGTTTTAAAATGACGAAAGTCAACGAAATTCAACTTCTGGCTAAGTAGCAACTTCTGGCATTTTGACTTCTGGCACTGCAGACTTTCGGCATTTTAAAATGTGCACGTGAGTGTTTTAACCAGACAAACTTACACAGAAAAGGACTTGCATTTTAGCGAAGATTCCATACAAAAAAGAATGATAAAAAATATTTGGTTCATACCAATGCTATGAAATTTGTCAGTATAAAAAAAACCACGTTAATCACAGTCACACATTTCCTCCATGCTTAAAAAATGCAGGTAATTTGATTATAAAATGCAGAAACAATTATCGAGAATTTGCAACAAGTAATTTATTTCACTTACAGCCTGAAGCAATTTGCATTAAACCCCACTCTAAATGAGTTTACCTGAAATCTACCAGTTAAACCCGTCGCAAGAATTTCACCATTAAAACATTAACTCTACCGGCAAGTTGCAAGTAAAACTTGCAAAGTAGAGTTACCTAGAAAACAAATTTGGCCCGAAGGAATTCTGCTGGACATTAAGTTGAAAAATAAAACTTGTTCGAGTTTAATAGAATGTACTAGGTAAATTCGACGTACCTTCTTAGGTACGTTTTTGATTATTTGCTGTTAACTGACAGGTAGATTTCTGACTGGATGATCCTTAAAGATGTGTATGGTGTGAGTCAAGGCTTGATTGACCAGTATATCAATGCTGTGTTACTCATTATCCTGTATATAAATACATTTACCAAGACCATCAACGGAAACCTCTGAACGTAGGATAAATGACAACTATTTTAGTTTGGTATAGGTGAGCCGAGTTAAAACAAAGTAGAACGTTCTAGTTTTTGGGACTGAATTAAAGATGCAAGTTACATAATTTAAAATGCTTATTGTTCCGACCCCTCTTGAGGTGGGAGGAACTATATACTCAAATGGGTTTTTTTATTCAGACAATTTTCGCCGATCGATATATTCATCGTAGAGAGTTGTGAGTGGTATCATTAAAAAGCTCGCCCAACGTAGAATATGGAATCAAAAACATTTTTTGTTTTCGTTTTCTACAGGGAGTTATCGAGGTTTAAACTTCTGAGAAAAATAGAGTGACTTCCGTTGTTTTTATTCACGTTTGCCGGAATTTTTGCCCTAAATTTCGTCAATTTTGCTAAAAATTTGTTAAAGTTTCGAAAAATAGTGTTGTTGGTTTTACTTTTTTTAAAAGACAAAAATATTTTCGCCTATTTTGAATTAAATTTTTTGTCAAAATTTCTGGCTAAATATTTCAAAATTCAGTCTCTTTCATCAAAAACAGCACGATATAAGCTTCTTTAGTTCACTTTGATTGAATTTGCACGAGGTACACCCCCAAACACCACTAATAAAATCTTTGTAGAATCAAAATGGGGCTATTCCCACTTCAACTTTCGTTGAGAGTGCTCTGTAAATGACACTTTGCCGTTCTTTGCTAACTATACTCGTTGATTATCAAAAACGCAGCTTTTATTTTTGATTTTTTAAATAACACACTATCTATATCTATAAAATTCGAAAAAAGAAGTGTTCCTAATGGACGAACAACATTAGCCAGGCTGGTTTTGGACCAATCTTGGACTGTTACAATCAAACAAGTATTCGGATTGTAATCACTCAGTCTTTTCTATTAAAAAATTGATATTTTTAAATTAGTTAAACAACAGAACATTTCAAAAAAAGTCTCAGTACTGGTAGGTCCAATTGGCTTCCTTGTTAGCACTAAAATAATTTACCAGTTTATTGCTAGAAAACTTATGATCGTTTTGACTTTTAAAATTATTTGATTTATAAATAAAAAACGGCTTAATTAGCATTACCTCCATTTTTCTTTTAATTTGGTCAACTTGTAGCTTAGTGTCAGCAATGAAAGAATGCTTCTTTTTCTACTGATTTCAAATTCAATTTTTATTGCCGTTTTACGCCTTAACTTTTGGTTTTCTGGTTTTAATATTACTAGGTTTCACTTTTTTATATTTTTTATATTTGCCCATTTTTCACGTTTTCTGGATTTGTCATCTTATCACATTATTGACAGTTCACATATCACATTATTGGCGTTTAAAATAAGACATAACTGAACATATTAAAATTTTGAAAGATTGAGATTTTGGTTTTAATGGCTTCAACATTACTTTCTTGAAGATTTTAGATGAATTTTTTTAATTTTGTCATTAACTCTTGTTTTTACTTTGTCTCTTTAGTCGAATGAAATTTCCTTTATAACGATAGGTTTTATTAGCTTTTCATGGAAGAATAGATGAGCTAATTATCTGATATTGGTAGATAGCTGATTGCTTTCATGGCTTTGAAAATATTGTTTTCAAAAACAAAATAAAATTAACATCGCTTTTCTGTTATTTTTTGTCTACTTTAAAAAAATTCTTTTTAAACTTCGAAATCTTGTTCTTTTTATTGTCTATTTGTTACCTAGTCCTGTTAATTACACGTCAAATTTAACAATATTGGTGTTAAAAGAAAGTGTCAAAAGGAATTGGTGTCACAAAATGTTTTTTTTTAATAAAATTCGTTATGACTTTAATGGCTTTGACAAAAATTTTTTAACTTAAAGGTACAATAATTTTTAAATTTTGTCAATTTTGACGTTCTTTTTGTAAACCTAAATCATATTCCTGATGATTGCAAGTCTCATGGGCTTCTTTTAGACAAATAAACGAACATATTCAATTTTTTCATTTTATAATTGATGACTTTCATGACTTTGGAAGTAATTTTGTTTCGAAAAAAAAAACAAAATTATTACTTATTTTTGCCCTTTTTTTCTGTTTTGTCTAATTGTTACCTAATCTCATTACTAGAAGGTCACATCTTAGATTATCTGTGGTCGAAGAAAGCGATATCAAACATATTTCGAGAGCCGAAATATGGCCTTCTGTAAAAACATTGTTAATCGTAAACCTTTGGGGTGTTTTAGTTTATTTGTCATGGTTTTCATTACTTTCTAATTTTTTGTTTTACATTCGAATTCTATAAGTTTTTTAAATGTTTTTATTCTTTTTTATCTAATTGTTACCAAGATTTATATTGGACTGGTCCCATATCTTTTCTGGTGGATTACAATTTATTTTTTTTTCGGTTTCAGTTTTATCGGACTTTTTGTTGACTTTGTTCTTAAGTTTTGTTTTTAAAACGGTCATATAGCTTTTGATGTAATTAATGCATGTTGTTGTTGTTTGATTTTGCTGTTCGCCTTAACTGGCATTTTCAATATTGGCATATCTCATCAAACTAGTACATCATTTTTTACTCCACTGAGTGGTTTGCTTTGGAGGCATTCTTTTCGTTCATACACTGTTTTTTCTGAAAATGTTTTGAAACTTTGGGTTTTTGAATCTGTTCCTCATTTGGTAGACACATATGTCAAATGCGGATGAGCGGGGTCGGAACTTTATTTGCAATTGAACATTACCGAGCCTCCTTGTTTAGGACATTCTACTCCAACACACTTTCCACCGAACACTTTTCCTCTTTTCATGAGCTGGTCAATATAAAAGATATGACCAAGAGCAATACAATACCAAAATAAAATACCAAGAGCAATACAATACCAAAGCGAATACCAATTGAAATATTTAATGCAGTAATTCATAATCCACTTGACACTATGAGGAAATAAAAAGTCCTTAGCAATTGTCTTCAGACCAGAATTAGTAAATAAATCATATGTAAAATGTACCATTTTTTCGAACTATTTCTGCCATTCGCTAAAATTTTGGTCCGCGAAGGTAGTCATCAAAGTTACGGAGGCAAAAATAGAAAAAAATGAACATTCATGGTTATATCCTGTTCAGAGTTATGGAGAGTAGAAAAACTCATAAAAATGTTTCAAAAAATTTTGGATGAACATAAAAAGAACTGCCTCATATGGTCAATCTTAAAAAAAGAGATAAAAGTAAAGATTTTCGCTTTTTGCAAACTCCAATCATGTAGAGGCATTTTTAGGAACACTAGGGTACTTTTTTGAAGGAACAAATTTTAATGTTTTAATTTGTTTTCATTTGATGTTCGAATATTAGTTTTTGAAATTTTCCCTAATGTGTAGAGAAAATTTGCTTGCGCGTATTATTCCGTCACCTTCTCCAACTTTCTTTTGCCAAATATTTTCAAAGACATATTTTTTCCAAAGTAAGAAATAATACTATGAAAAATAAAGAAAATATAAATTAACAACTTTTACTTTCATTATATCATTAGCAAGAACAGTAATTTGCAGTGTGCCCCCCCACAAAATAGTTTGTGTACATCACACGCAACACACCTGCCATAAATTAACACACTAATTTAATATTTAATGGCTTGTGTTCTTTCACTACGGTTGCATAACGTACTGGGGGCACAAACACAAAAAAAAACCAGCAAGAGACCAACGAAATCTTTTTGTTCGTATTTTAAAGCGTAACGTTATGGCTAAGCATCGGCATAGCACGACAAGTTAAACATGCTACATTCTATTGCAATCCAATTGATCTGTCCATCTTGTTCAACAGTTATTTTTGGAAGCCACTATCAGTACTCAACTAAAATACATGAAGTGGAATTGAAACTCGAACGGCCAGTTTTAGTGAATTTTGCGATAGTAATGCCAATTCAGTAAGCGTGGTGCACCGTATAAAGTACCCCAATCCCCGCATTCAATGTATTCAAGGATTATTACCACTCTTGAATTTGCATCTTTCAAGACCACTTTTTTAGCTGTAGCAGACAGAAACTTTGCACGACTATAGCCAAGTTATTTGGCTACAACTGTTAATTTTCGTTTTTGTATTGAGTCAATAGCAAAAAGCTAAAAGAATTTGATGTTTTAACATGTAATTTTTTGTATTCTGAATTTGTTGAACAGCAAAGCGGAAAATTGGCTTTTTGGGACTAATTGAGTATCAGGTAAAGCAAAGGTGTTCTACAGTATAGCGGATAACACAGATCACAAAATTTAATTGCAAAAATGCAATTTCCTGACCAATTTGAAATCGCTGAAATGAATTCGGAGATGTGAAGTTTTCCTTGTTCGGAATTGTATTTGTTTAGTACTTTTGTGGATGTTTTTGCATACTTTCTCTGTTTATGAGCGCTATCCGTTGAAAATGACGTCAACTTATCTTAGGCACCGTTATTTTGTAACTTTGCAGGCATTGCAAACTCAAATTAAGCGTAACGGATAAAAGAGGTGCAGCTTTTGTTACCTACACACTCTTCAGGGCGTCTCTTTCCATCCTGCACCTCCCATTTTAACCGTCTAATGTAACTCTGACTTTTAGGCTCTAGTGTTATCTTTTCAAAAAACTACATGCTGGACAATTGTTTGTTTCAAGTCAAACGATTCTGCCGCTGTCTATGCTAAGGCAACTCTTAACGGAGCTACGCTGTTAGTTAATTCAAAATTATGTACTTAAGCAAAAATATAATTTTTTGAAACCTGTCCTATGTCTTTGAAGTCAAAGTCTAGAAAATTGTTAAATTCTAGAGTACTTGTTTCTAATCACTACTCGTCTTAATTTCTATGCGTATTAGTCCCGATAATAGTGTTGACTATAGTATTGGATAATCACTACTCGTTTTAATCATCCGTCACAGCCCACTATTTGTCGTAGCAAATCAGGTTTCCTTTTTAAGCGCATCCAAATTTCATTATCAGCGCTCTTTCGATAACACGTTACGTTAGGATGCTAATAGATTTTCGCACTTGCTCTGCACCGGAGTTAGTTTGCTACTTAATTTCTTCCTACAGAGTTTTACAGCGGCTCTTCTTGTAGTAATTTCTGGAAAAGTCTTTGTGCCCGAACAACAACTGCTGGTGATCGCCCGCACTTCTGGTGTTAGGTTGGTAGACTGTTTGCTTTCTGGGGGAGGGGGAGGCTTAACTTTGTGCTGGCGGTTACGCAGTTTCCATTCGAAGGTTGTTCATTCACCAGTGCTACGGTTATGCTGTTAGAGTTCATTGGGTGCCTCTCATTGGGTTCACTACCTCGGAGAATTTGCGGTACTGGGCTGATTTTGCAGTTGACAAGCCATCCAATTCAATTGGTATTGCTTCAGTTTGATCCCAATTCTTGAATGATGTTGATTTGGCAGTATTAAACTCACTAGGCCTCTTCCACTGTGTTGAGCTATTTTTTTGTCCCAGGGGTTTTCTCCCCCCAGTTTCTTCCCCAAATGCCCTAAATTTCGTCAATTTTGCTAAAAATTCGTTAAAGTTTCGAAAAATAGTGTTGTTGGTTTTACTTTTTTTAAAAGACAAAAATATTTTCGCCTATTTTGAATTAAATTTTCCGTCAAAATTTCTGGCTAAATATTTCAAAATTCAGTCTCCTTCATCAAAAACAGCACGATATAAGCTTCTTTAGTTCACTTTGATTGAATTTGCACGAGGTACACCCCCAAACACCACTAATAAAATCTTTGTAGAATCAAAATGGGGCTATTCCCACTTCAACTTTCGTTGAGAGTGCTCTGTAAATGACACTTTGCCGTTCTTTGCTAACTATATCGTTGATTATCAAAAACGCAGCTTTTATTTTTGATTTTTTAAATAACACACTATCTATATCTATAAAATTCGAAAAAAGAAGTGTTCCTAAAGGACGAACAACATTAGCCAGGCTGGTTTTGGACCAATCATGGACTGTTACAATCAAACAAGTATTCGGATTGTAATCACTCAGTCTTTTCTATTAAAAAATTGATATTTTTAAATTAGTTAAACAACAGAACATTTCAAATAAAGTCTCAGTACTGGTAGGTCCAATTGGCTTCCTTGTTAGCACTAAAATAATTTACCAGTTTATTGCTAGAAAACTTATGGTCGTTTTGACTTTTAAAATTATTTGATTTATAAATAAAAAACGGCTTAATTAGCATTACCTCCATTTTTCTTTTAATTTGGTCAACTTGTAGCTTAGTGTCAGCAATGAAAGAATGCTTCTTTTTCTACTGATTTCAAATTCAATTTTTATTGCCGTTTTACGCCTTAACTTTTGGTTTTCTGGTTTTAATATTACTGGGTTTCACTTTTTTATATTTTTTATATTTGCCCATTTTTCACGTTTTCTGGTTTTGTCATCTTATCACATTATTGACAGTTCACATATCACATTATTGGCGTTTAAAATAAGACATAACTGAACATATTAAAATTTTGAAAGATTGAGATTTTGGTTTTAATGGCTTCAACATTACTTTCTTGAAGATTTTAGCTGAATTTTTTTAATTTTGTCATTAACTCTTGTTTTTACTTTGTCTCTTTAGTCGAATGAAATTTCCTTTATAACGATAGGTTTTATTAGCTTTTCATGGAAGAATAGATGAGCTAATTATCTGATATTGGTAGATAGCTGATTGCTTTCATGGCTTTGAAAATATTGTTTTCAAAAACAAAATAAAATTAACATCGCTTTTCTGTTATTTTTTGTCTACTTTAAAAAAATTCTTTTTAAACTTCGAAATTTTGTTCTTTTTATTGTCTATTTGTTACCTAGTCCTGTTAATTACACGTCAAATTTAACAATATTGGTGTTAAAAGAAAGTGTCAAAAGGAATTGGTGTCACAAAATGTTTTTTTTTTAATAAAATTCGTTATGACTTTAATGGCGTTGACAAAAATTTTGTAACTAAAAGGTACAATAATTTTTAAATTTTGTCAATTTTGACGTTCTTTTGTAAACCTAAATCATATTCCTGATGATTGCAAGTCTCATGGGCTTCTTTTAGACAAATAAACGAACATATTCAATTTTTTCATTTTATAATTGATGGCTTTCATGACTTTGGAAGTAATTTTGTTTCGAAAAAAAAAAACAAAATTATTACTTATTTTTGCCCTTTTTTTCTGTTTTGTCTAATTGTTACCTAATCTCATTACTAGAAGGTCACATCTTAGATTATCTGTGGTCGAAGAAAGCGATATCAAACATATTTCGAGAGCCGAAATATGGCCTTCTGTAAAAGCATTGTTAATCGTAAACCTTTGGGGTGTTTTAGTTTATTTGTCATGGTTTTCATTACTTTCTAATTTTTTGTTTTATATTCGAATTCTATAAAATTTTTAAATGTTTTTATTCTTTTTTATCTAATTGTTACCAAGACTTATATTGGACTGGTCCCATATCTTTTCTGGTGGATTACAATTTATTTTTTTTTCGGTTTCAGTTTTATCGGACTTTTTGTTGACTTTGTTCTTAAGTTTTGTTTTTAAAACGGTCATATAGCTTTTGATGTAATTAATGCATGTTGTTGTTGTTTGATTTTGCTGTTCGCCTTAACTGGCATTTTCAATATTGGCATATCTCATCAAACTAGTACATCATTTTTTACTCCACTGAGTGGTTTGCTTTGGAGGCATTCTTTTCGTTCATACACTGTTTTTTTTGAAAATTTTTTTGAAACTTTGGGTTTTTGAATCTGTTCCTCATTTGGTAGACACATATGTCAAATGCGGATGAGCGGGGTCGGAACTTTATTTGCAATTGAACATTACCGAGCCTCCTTGTTTAGGACATTCTACTCCAACACACTTTCCACCGAACACTTTTCCTCTTTTCATGAGCTGGTCAATATAAAAGATATGACCAAGAGCAATACAATACCAAAATAAAATACCAAGAGCAATACAATACCAAAGCGAATACCAATTGAAATATTTAATGCAGTAATTCATAATCCACTTGACACTATGAAGAAATAAAAAGTCCTTAGCAATTGTCTTCAGACCAGAATTAGTAAATAAATCATATGTAAAATGTACCATTTTTTCGAACTATTTCTGCCATTCGCTAAAATTTTGGTCCGCGAAGGTAGTCATCAAAGTTACGGAGGCAAAAATAGAAAAAAAAATGAACATTCATGGTTATATCCTGTTCAGAGTTATGGAGAGTAGAAAAACTCATAAAAATGTTTCAAAAAATTTTGGATGAACATAAAAAGAACTGCCTCATATGGTCAATCTTAAAAAAAGAGATAAAAGTAAAGATTTTCGCTTTTTGCAAACTCCAATCATGTAGAGGCATTTTTAGGAACACTAGGGTACTTTTTTGAAGGAACAAATTTTAATGTTTTAATTTGTTTTCATTTGATGTTCGAATATTAGTTTTTGAAATTTTCCCTAATGTGTAGAGAAAATTTGCTTGCGCGTATTATTCCGTCACCTTCTCCAACTTTCTTTTGCCAAATATTTTCAAAGACATATTTTTTCCAAAGTAAGAAATAATACTATGAAAAATAAAGAAAATATAAATTAACAACTTTTACTTTCATTATATCATTAGCAAGAACAGTAATTTGCAGTGTGCCCCCCCACAAAATAGTTTGTGTACATCACACGCAACACACCTGCCATAAATTAACACACTAATTTAATATTTAATGGCTTGTGTTCTTTCACTACGGTTGCATAACGTACTGGGGGCACAAACACAAAAAAAAACCAGCAAGAGACCAACGAAATCTTTTTGTTCGTATTTTAAAGCGTAACGTTATGGCTAAGCATCGGCATAGCACGACAAGTTAAACATGCTACATTCTATTGCAATCCAATTGATCTGTCCATCTTGTTCAACAGTTATTTTTGGAAGCCACTATCAGTACTCAACTAAAATACATGAAGTGGAATTGAAACTCGAACGGCCAGTTTTAGTGAATTTTGCGATAGTAATGCCAATTCAGTAAGCGTGGTGCACCGTATAAAGTACCCCAATCCCCGCATTCAATGTATTCAAGGATTATTACCACTCTTGAATTTGCATCTTTCAAGACCACTTTTTTAGCTGTAGCAGACAGAAACTTTGCACGACTATAGCCAAGTTATTTGGCTACAACTGTTAATTTTCGTTTTTGTATTGAGTCAATAGCAAAAAGCTAAAAGAATTTGATGTTTTAACATGTAATTTTTTGTATTCTGAATTTGTTGAACAGCAAAGCGGAAAATTGGCTTTTTGGGACTAATTGAGTATCAGGTAAAGCAAAGGTGTTCTACAGTATAGCGGATAACACAGATCACAAAATTTAATTGCAAAAATGCAATTTCCTGACCAATTTGAAATCGCTGAAATGAATTCGGAGATGTGAAGTTTTCCTTGTTCGGAATTGTATTTGTTTAGTACTTTTATGGATGTTTTTGCATACTTTCTCTGTTTATGAGCGCTATCCGTTGAAAATGACGTCAACTTATCTTAGGCACCGTTATTTTGTAACTTTGCAGGCATTGCAAACTCAAATTAAGCGTAACGGATGAAAGAGGTGCAGCTTTTGTTACCTACGCACTCTTCAGGGCGCCTCTTTCCATCCTGCACCTCCCATTTTAACTGTCTAATGTAACTCTGACTTTTAGGCTCTAGTGTTATCTTTTCAAAAAACTACATGCTGGACAATTGTTTGTTTCAAGTCAAACGATTCTGCCGCTGTCTATGCTAAGGCAACTCTTAACGGAGCTACGCTGTTAGTTAATTCAAAATTATGTACTTAAGCAAAAATATAATTTTTTGAAACCTGTCCTATGTCTTTGAAGTCAAAGTCTAGAAAATTGTTAAATTCTAGAGTACTTGTTTCTAATCACTACTCGTCTTAATTTCTATGGGTATTAGTCCCGATAATAGTGTTGACTATAGTATTGGATAATCACTACTCGTTTTAATCATCCGTCACAGCCCACTATTTGTCGTAGCAAATCAGGTTTCCTTTTTAAGCGCATCCAAATTTCATTATCAGCGCTCTTTCGATAACACGTTACGTTAGGATGCTAAAAGATTTTCGCACTTGCTCTGCACCGGAGTTAGTTTGCTGTTTAATTTCTTCCTACAGCGTTTTACAGCGGCTCTTCTTGTAGTAATTTCTGGAAAAATCTTTGTGCCCGAACAACAACTGCTGGTGATCGCGCGCACTTCTGGTGTTATGATGGTAGACTCTTATGTTGGTAGACTGTTTGCTTTCGGAGGGAGGGGGAGGCTAAACTTTGTGCTGGCTGTTATGCAGTTTCCATTCGAAGGTTGTTCATTCTACAATGATTCAATCCAAGGCCAACTGATGCTCGGCAGTTCAATAACCTAACCTTCGTGGTGCTACGGTTATGCTGTTAGTGTTCATTGGGTGCCTCTCATTGGGTTCACTACCTCGGACAATTTGCGGTACTGGGCTGATTTTGCAGTTGACAAGCCATCCAATTCAATTGGTATTGCTTCAGTTTGATCCCAATTCTTGAATGATGTTGATTTGGCAGTATTAAACTCACTAGGCCTCATCCACTGTGTTGAGCTATTTTTTTTGTCCCAGGGGTTTTCTCCCCCCAGTTTCTTCCCCAAATGTTTTGCTTGCCACTTTTTGTTTTAATAGGTTGCTTTTCCTGCGTTCCAATTTTCTGCTGAGCCCACATGTTCCTGTTGATTGTTCTTCTTTGGTGTCCGTGACCTTTCTTTCTTTACATCAAATTTTGTCCTCTCATTAACAGCTTGATCACATGTCCGGTTAATTTTATTTCTGTCACTCGACGTAATTAGTCTTGCTTTTCATGGCTGTGATCGCTTTTTTTTTATCTTTTTGTGCACCTGCTGTCCTATGGACCAATCAGAAAAAATTGATATTTCTTTTTTTACTAGTTTTCAAGTTGCTGTTTTACTTAATTTGTTGTACTTATGTCTTCTATAGATTTCAACAGACGTTATTTGGAATTTGGTGCAGGTTTTGTTTTTTTTATTCTATGGTACGCTCAACTTTTCCGGACTTCCTGTAATTACTCACAGGGGCAAGTTTGCATTGAAAAATAATCTGATGACTAAAAGTTTTTGTTGGAAACAATTTGAAAGCCCCTATGGTCTGCTTTTTTTGTTCAAGGTACAACCTACATTGCATTGTGCTTTTTAGGAATTTATTTTCTTGTGTCAGTTGGTGTTTGAAGCATGTGCTCTTTTCAATTATCAAACTTTCTTCTGGGTAATTGCTAGCTCAAGATGTATCTCTTCCTTGGGTTCGACACATTTTCCCTAGGTCTCATTTGCCAATATATGGTTTTAAGTTTTTAATTGAACACCTTCACGAGTTTTAGTATTGCGCTTTTGCCTCATTTTCTTACGTCAAAAAGACCATCCAATTTTTTTGTTGCTTTGGTAGTCTTTGATGTTCCATGTTGACCTTGAATTGCTTTAGTGACCTGTGTCTTGAGATTCTGTGGTACAATAGTACATTTTTAGTTTGAGGTTATTGTTTGGTGTAGCTAAATTGGTTCATTTATGTTTAACTTAATTTAGTTCATTTCATCTACCTTTAATTTGTTCATTCATTTAGTTTTAATTTTGAAGATCGAATCTTATGATTTCATACTTGTAAATTTGTTTACATCCTGTGCATGATCTTTTGTCTGTTCACATTGTCTCGTGATTGTAAGTTGCCGCATTTAGTAATGTAATCTTATGAACAAATTGTTAATAAGTTTTGTTAATTCTGTCTAATTTCATTCTTCTCAATTTCGTAATTCAAAATAGTTGACTCTCTCTTAACTAGAATCCGATTCGCCAAAGTCTTAATTCAGACGTATCAAAAGTTTGGTATCTTTCGCTGAGCGAAATACTCTACAAATAATTGAAAGCGATTTCGCTCCGCCAAATCGACTTAAATTCTGTAACTCGAATAGTTAATTCTAAAGCAACAAATAAAAGCATTAAATCGCTCCGCAAAATCACCCCTAATTGGCCGCTGTAGAGAAAGCTAATTGGTACCACGAAACAACTCATTCCTACAGATTGTAAATCTGTATGACATGGCGCAGTCAGCTCGAGAATCGAGAAAAACACCGTTGTCGATAGAGCCATTTTGGGAACGACCAACTTCAGACCCACCAATCAGATGGGAGAAAGAGAGAATTCAAGTAAAACTAGCGATTCTCGCTCGCGAAAATATAAATATAGACACATTGCTACAACCCAAACCATTGACAGTTCGTCTGCCAGCGGAACCGAAGTACGAGATGCCGATTGAAGACACAACCGAGGAAGCAGAGAGAGAGCGTCGAATAAGAAACAACCAGTTGAAGTTGCAATGGGAACTAAAATGTCAAAAGATAACAGAAGCGGGAATACTATGCGGGGAACGTCCATGAAATTTGTGTGACCAAAAATGCGTATCTCTATTGTACCTAAGTATTGGTACTGAAGGAAGACGATTACTAACACAAAAATTCCCGCACGATAATTTTTACGTTTTGACTACCCTCAAACTCTGCGAAATGATTGAGATTGCCTTTATCCGCCCAAGAAACATCACATTTGATCGATATGTGTTCTTCTCTCGGAAGCAAAAGAAGGGCGGAACTGTAGAGCAATTCTACAGCATCTTGAAAGAATTGGCTGAAAATTGCGACTTTGAAAACCGTGAAGAAGCAATCATCAGGGACATTTTCATCACTAACATGCTGGATGATGACATTCAGCGAGAGCTCCTACGGGATACAGTTGAACCAGAGAGGGCACTCAGCATTGCAGTCAACATGGAAATGGTTAATCAGAATCAGTAAAGAATTTCATCTAATAACGGAGCAACTGGTAGTACGGTGAACGCAATACAACAATTCAATCGATTTCGCGGCGCGGGTGTACGTGGAAATCAATCAAGTTGAGCAGTCACAAACCGTGCATCCGTTGGACAATGTCGTGGTTGTGGTCAAATCTGGACACCTACACATCGTCAGGTTTGCCCCGCAATGGTTAAAAAATGTAACCACTGTGGTTTGCAAAACCACTTTGCTAAGGTATGTCGTCGAAGACTTAATAATACAAGAAACACTCAAGGAACCAATCGCATTAACATTGTAGAAACGGTTGAAACATCTAATCAAAATTCTAGTCAGGAAAATCAGAACGTCAATTATATCAATTGTAATGAGCAAATCAACTCAGACTATGATTCTTCGGATGATAATTACGTTGCAACAGTTGAAAATATGAGTTCACCAAATTTAGCACTGAAAAGTTTGTCATTAACGATTGGAAACACAAACTGTGATTTACTTCTCGACTCCGTTAGTGGTTGTACCATTATTAATATGTCACTTGCAAGAGAAATAATGCTCAATTGTGCTCAATCACAATGGTCGGAGAAAAAACCATTGGAATTGAACTCATTTTCTAACGATATCGTTCAACCCCTCGGCACTTTGAAAACACCGGTAAAATGTAATGATTGGAGCTTTCAGAAAGCAAAATAACAGTTGTAGCTGATGGGTTTCGACCAATATTAGGACGAGACCTTTTTGATCAGTTAGGCATCACATTTTCTCAGAAGCCTTGTCCGCAAACAGAGGTTAACAATATAGATCCACCTTGTGCAATAAAGAAATCACTGGCAAGGGAGATTCCTGATTTGATATCCCGAATTGGAAAATCAAAAAATCACACGGTCAATTCAAAATTCCACAAAAATTATCGAGTAATACATCAAAAAGGACGAAAAGTGCCCCTACACCTTCAACCGAAAATGAAAATTGAATTAGAAAAACTGTTAAATGAAGGACATATCGAAAAAATAAACAACTGTTCTGATCAATTTTTCATATCTCCGATTGTCATTACGGTAAAAAAGGACAAATCAATCAAAATTGCACTCGATTCAAAAATCCTAAACAAAGCTCTTCATAAAAACAAGTATCAAATGCCCAATATAGATTCGCTAATTCAAACAACTTCGCAAACCCTGTCAACGGCGCCGCAGGAGACTGCTTATTTCACGACTCTTGATTTGCAATACGCTTATAGTCAACTAACGTTACACAGTGATACGGCCCGCCATTGTAACTTTAATATTGTTAGCGGAGATATGACCGGCACATACCGATTTAAAACTGGATTTTACGGTTTAACGGATATGCCAGCTGAATTCCAAAAAGCTATGGATTGTACTCTTGCCGGTTTGGAAAATACTTTCTGTTTCTTAGATGATATTTTGATCGTTAGCAGAGGTGGAATCGAAAAACATCTAGACTTGGTACGAAAATGCCTAATAAAACTAGATCTAGAAAACTTACGCATAAATCTTGCAAAATGTCATTTCGCGAAAGAAACGATTGAATGGCTCGGTCATAACATTACACAATCAGGTGTAACCCCACTTTCAAGTAAAACGGATGCAATTGGAAAATTATCGGCACCCACTAATCTTAAAAAACTTCGCACTTTTATGGGTTCTGAACACCATTTAGGAAAATTATCCCGAATTTGTCACAATTATGTTACCCCCTGCAACCATTGCTTAAGAAAAATTCAAAATTTCTTTGGACGGAAGAGCACGATAAACAGTTTTCTCTAAAAAAAGAACAAATTACGGAAACCACTGAAAATAAACATTTCAACCCGGAATTAGAAACACGAATCAAATGTGACGCCTCGCGTAAAGGATTGGGATGTGCATTGGAACAACGAACACGTAATGGGTGACATACAGTAGCATTCGCGTCACGATTTTTGAACTCTGTTGAAGACAGATATAGTATAAACGAACTAGAACTTCTGGGTGTTGTTTGGTCCGTGGAACATTTTAAGTATTATTTATACGGCAAACCTTTTACTGTGATAACTGATCATAGAGCACTTCTCTCAATTATGAGAGAAAATAGATCTAAAAATCATATAATAGTAGACTGACACGTTGAGTAGATCGTTTACTACCATTTGACTTCTCGATTGATCACCTTCCGGGCACAAAAATGGGATTAGTGGATTATATATCTCGCGACCCGCATCAACAAGCTGCTAATATATCTGCATATGACGAGCAATTTATTGTAGCTAAATTGAATTTAATTAAATGTAGTGCGAAACGCTTCTTATTAAATGCCGAAAATTACGTCAATTTCGCAGCGCGAAATCAATCTAAAAAATGCGTCGTAAATAATCCAAATTCCACTAAAAACTTATGCAGTGAATTCGCACCGCGAAATCCAGAACATTCTACAAGCACGCAAATTGACGACTCAATTAGCGAAATAACAATCAATAATTTAAATTCCATCCCCAAAATCGAGACAACTAACATTCCTCACTCGCTTTTTGCCTTAAACCGACCCACTGAACAGTCACTCTCTAATTTAAACAACTTTCAACGAATCGCAACGAAATTCAAGAACGTCTACATGATGTCCCAATCAACTTCCGATGATGAAACGCTGATGACAGTTAAACAATCGACTCCATCGAGAGTACGTTTTGCAGAAGAGGGACCTTCAACAGTCCAAGCAGCACCCGTGACTCCAATAACACCCACTACTGATACAACAGCCACTTCGCCGTCAGTAGACGATTTGTACCTGGACTCATTCAACTTCGCGCTCTCCAAGATCTTCTCCAGCTCCCTAATGGCCAGCCTGACAACCAAGGACGCGATATTGAAGGAGATTCGCGACTGCATTTTGACGGACAATGAAGATAGATGTAGACAAATATCCCCTTACATTCATTCCTTCTGGAAAGACTTGCATGTAAAGAACGGGTGTGACTGCATAGATGACAGGATTGCTCTTCCCCATGTGATCAAAGATGCCTATGTAGAAGACGCCATCCACGCAACTCATCCTGGCACATGAGGAATGACTGATATGGCAACACACGCGTGGTGGCCATATATGCACAGGGACATAGCTACCAAAACAGCAAAGTGCAACCCTTGTGTCAAGATTGGTAAAAATTCAAAACCTATTATACCAGCAAATAAATGGGCACCATTAAAGTTATGTAAAGTTCCTAATGAAGAAATTCAAATTGATTTTGGAGGACCAATCTATAATGAAAAAAATCAAGAGATTTATTTTCTTGCATGTATTGATCGATTTTCGAAATTCCCAACAGCAGAAGTATTTGATAGAGCTAATGCAGATAATATTTTAAAGTTTCTTCAAGAATATGTTTTGCTACACGGTATACCCCGTGCAATTAGATTGGATCAAGCTAGATGTCAAACGGGGCAACAAATTAAAACATTTTGTAGCCAAAATAACATACAGCTAATCGAGGCGCCAATACACGACCACAGAGCAATTGGTTTGGTTGAAAGACTCATCCAAACAATCAAGAATCGCTCAGCCTGTAATAAAACGGCGGCGCAAAATCAATTTAATGTGTAAGCATCAATAAATTCAATAATTTATCAGCTACGAATATGTCGTCAAAAGACTATTAACATATCACCCTTTGAGGCACACTTTGGCAGAAAAGCGAATACACCATTAAGCAATATAACGACTAAACCAGACCCAAAAAGTTTAACTTACAAAAACATTCTAAACAAATATTTAGATTTGGAGACTGTCAGATGGGACCAGCTTGTCACAGACGAAAATTGGAACAATGATGAGCGAAGCGACATTGAAATAGAGGTGAACAAGGACAAACTAGGCAAAGAGGCGATGAAACGACAAAAAGAGGACCCAAACAAGGAATCGAGATTAATTTCTCATCCAGATGTCGGCCAATCGATACCCAGAACAGAAACATCACTGGAGGTAAAATTGGCTAAAAAGAGACCGCGCACAAAAAGATCAAAGAAAAGTCTCGACGGCTTATATGACGTCCTAGAACCAGGATCGTCAGTAATTAAAACAAATGAAGATACTTTAGTGATTAAAGAACCGGGCAAGAGAGATGTAACAATCAGGAACTCAAATCTAGCAAAGTTTGGGACGAAGGCGGAACGTGACACAGAACTGCATGTATACGCTAACCGACGGCCAAAACTTCCCACGGGCAAAACAACTGAGGAACTCATAAACCACCATGCAAAGGAATCCAGGAAAAAGTTAGAAGGAGGGAAACGAATGAAACATAGAAAAGTGGCAGATGACGTCAGTACAGTGTCGTCAAATCACTCCAATGTTACACGTGCCCTCCGAGTAAGAATGCCAACAAAGCCTAAAAGACAACTGTCAACGGCGCCGCAAAATCAACCTACCGAATCGAGTAACGATATCGCGGTGCCAATGGAATTACCAAATACAAGCATTGTCATCGCGGAGCCACCGAGCAGGCCAAAGAGAAAAGCAGCTACAAAAGCATCAGTAGCATTACTTCCCTCAAATAGAAAACGCTCCGCAATATCGACCACAGAATCGGATGAATCTGTGACTTCAATTCAAACTTGCCCTCCCACAACCTCAAGTACTGGAGCAATTGGGAAACAAAGAAGACGACAAAACATCAAGAAACAACAAATTGAAAATAAATCAATAATCTCGGCCATACAAACTGCTGCAGCACAGTCTAATCAAGAGGAATCTAACTTTACAGTCAGCCCATGCTCTCCAACAACCTCACACCCAACTCAATTCTACGTCTCTCCCAATTACGAAGAACCAGAGTTGTCCATGACAGTTGGCGAAGCGGAGAGATATTACGAAAGTGAAAGTGATTAAAGTTCATTTAAGTAAAACTGTTGCGTTTAAAACTCTGATTAAAACATTACAGTATTAATTATTTTAACAAGTACATATGACTATCAAATTTTTTTTTCGCCAAGGGGGAAATGTGGTACAATAGTACATTTTTAGTTTGGGGTTATTGTTTGGTGTAGCTAAATTGGTTCATTTATGTTTAACTTAATTTAGTTCATTTCATCTACCTTTAATTTGTTCATTCATTTAGTTTTAATTTTGAAGATCGAATCTTATGATTTCATACTTGTAAATTTGTGTTTACATCCTGTGCATGATCGTTTGTCTGTTCACATTGTCTCGTGATTGTTAGTTGCCGCATTTAGTAATGTAATCTTATGAACAAATTGTTAATCAGTTTTGTTAATTTTGTCTAATTTCATTCTTCTCAATTTCGTAATTCAAAATAGTTGACTCTCTCCTAACTAGAATCCGATTCGCCAAAGTCTTGATTCAGACGTATCAAAAGTTTGGTATCTTTCGCTGAGCGAAATACTCTACAAATAATTGAAAGCGATTTCGCTCCGCCAAATCGACTTTAATTCTGTAACTCGAATAGTTAATTCTAAAGCAACAAATAAAAGCATTAAATCGCTCCGCCAAATCACCCCTAATTGGCCGCTGTAGAGAAAGCTAATTGGTACCACGAAACAACTCATTCCTACAGATTGTAAATATGTATGACAGATTCCATGTAATGATCAGATGTCCTTTATTCCATAGGCAATTGTCCAGAAATTCGTGTTTTTTTTGCATATTTTCCAATGGAACAATCAATTCTCCTATTGCCGGTCAGTTTATCCTCTTAATTGTCCTGAATCAGCTTGGCATTTTCTGGACCTTTAGTTCGAAGATCTGAATTGCACGTTCGGTGTCGCTCTCCTTCTGTCCGCGGTAGCCACTTGGTTGAGTCCTTTGAGTACAATGATCTTTTTCACCATCACTTAATGTTCTCGCCGTTCTTGATGAATTGCCCATGTTGTCTGCATTTCTCTACTTTTTTCTTCTAGTTGCTGTTTCTTTACTTTGAATACTAAATATCGACTCGCTGACCAATTCCTCCTCTACAATATGACCTTTTATTTGGACAACTCCAATGGTGTCTAAATTGTCGCAGTGTTAGGAATGACCGATTCAATTCCATTGTGCCACTATTTTTAACACTATTTTGTTTAAATGGGTTAGATGCCATGGTTTTTTCGTTCAAAAACTTACTATTTGGTACAATAAAATTGTTTGCTTAATTCAGTTTATTAAGTTTTTCTCTTTTCTTTTTGAAGCAATTGTTTTTGCACTTTGTTGTGTGCACTTGGCCCATTAGGTACTAATAATTGGGCAATTGTTTTGCGTGTTTTATAGCCAGGCCTAAAACTTCATTAATTTAAAAGTTAACGTAAAAGTTCGATGAGAATACGAGATTGAAAAGACTCTTCCGGCAAATTTTCTAGTGAGGTAGGCTGCGAATACAACTTCTGCGCCCAAATCGTTTAAATTAAAGAGATAAGACTACACAACGGATTAATCGACTGAAGAATGCTTTAATGCTTGATTTTAGCGCTATATAACTTTAAGGTCAGTTTTAAGTGTACACTACTCTGACCAGAAACGGTTTCTGAAGTGATCAGTTGTCCATAACACCAGTTAGAATTCCCAATCGCTCGATGGATAATTCAATTTGGCCGCATCTAAAAAACTATTGGCGCCAATATTGCAACCAAGACCGAGACTTGAAACACAAACTGTCCTAGTCTCCTAGTTAAATTAAATTGCTTCATTTCTACTATATCGTTTGCGTTGCTTTCAGAATTGAGAATGAATTTTCATGTTCGCTTTGGCATTCAAATTTTTCTTTGCTCAAGTTATCCTAGCCCAAAGCGTTGCTGTTGTTTTGGATTAATTAGGAACAGACTTTCCGAAAGAGGTTACATATCACAAAACCAATTTAAATTGATTTTCCGGTTTCGGTGACACTAAATATTGAACCAACGGCGAGCAACCATTTTCACCGAACTTTCTCTCTGTGTTTTTCCTGAGGGATACTCTCCATTGGAGAGAAACTTTTTTCTTGCATTTGCTTCAGAATTAGATATTCTTTTCAAACTTATTCAATACTCAAGTTTTGCCGAAAATTGCCTATAAAACTGTGAAGTAATGATGTTGTTCTTCAATATCACCCGGCTGTACATTTGAGGCCACCAATTGCTTTAATTCTTGCGATGGAAAAATGGTCTGAATAATTCTGTATTTACAGATGCGTGTATGGGTGATCCCCCTGACTGAAATTTGTCCGGATAACAATACTTCTGAACGTTGCTTCATTGGGTTGCATTATCAATTTGACTGCGTGATTGTCTTAAAAATTGTTCCTTGACCCGCCAATATCGCAACTAAGACCGAATGACTTTAAACACAAAATGTCCTAGTCTCTTAGTTGAATTAAAGTGCTTCATTTCTACTATATATTTGCGTTGCTTTCAGAATTGAGAATGAATTTTCATGTTCGCTTTGGCATTCAAATTTTTCTTTGCTCAAGTTATCCTAGCCCAAAGCGTTGCTGTTGTTTTGGATTAATTAGGAACAGACTTTCCGAAAGAGGTTACATATCACAAAACCAATTTAAATTGATTTTCCGGTTTCGGTGACACTAAATATTGAACCAACGGCGAGCAACCAATTTCACCGAACTTTCTCTCTGTGTTTTTCCTGAGGGATACTCTCCATTGGAGAGAAACCTTTTTCTTGCATTTGCTTCAGAATTAGATATTCTTTTCAAACTTATTCAATACTCAAGTTTTGCCGAAAATTGCCTATAAAACTGTGAAGTAATGATGTTGTTCTTCAAAATCACCCAGCTGTACATTTGAGGCCAACAATTGCTTTAATTCTTGCGATGGAAAAATGGTCTGAATAATTCTGTATCTACAGATGCGTGTATGGGTGATCCCCCTGACTGAAATTTGTCCGGATAACAATACTTCTGAACGTTGCTTCATTGGGTTGCTTTATCAATTTGACTGCGTGATTGTCTTAAAAATTGTTCCTTGACCCGCCAATATCGCAACCAAGACCGAATGACTTTAAACACAAAATGTCCTAGTCTCTTAGTTAAATTAAAGTGCCTCATTTCTACTATACATTTGCGTTGCTTTCAGAATTGGGAATGAATTTTCATTTTCGCTTTGGCATTCAAATTTTTCATTGCTCAAGTTATCCTATCCCAAAGCGTTGCCGATGTTTTGGATTACTTAGGAGCAGACTTTCCGAAAGATTTCACCGATAACAAAACCAATTTAAAATGGTTGTCCGGTTTTGCTGACACCAAATTTTGAACCCCTTTTGTTTTTGAGATCCTGGGGACTATTCAACGGCGAGCAACTATTTTCACCAAAACTTCCCTTCATTTTTCCTGGGGGAAGTTCTCCATTAGATAGAAAGTTAGATAAAAACTTACTTCTCTATTAGATAGAAACTTACTTCTTGGGGATTATTCAACGGCGAGCAACGATTTTCACGAAAGTTCTCTCTGTGTTTTTCCTAGTAGAAGCTCTCCATTAGATAAAACCCTACTTCTTGCATATGCTTCAGAATTGGATATTCCATTCAAATTTATTCAATACTAAATCTTTGCATAATATTGCCTATGAAACTGTAAAGTGTTGATGTTGTTCTTCATTATCTCCCAGCTGCACATTTGAGCCCATCAGTCCCTTTAATTACTGCAATGGGAAAATTGTTACGGACAATCGTGTATCTACCAATGCGCGTGTGGGTTCACCTGGCTTAAATTTGGTCCTGTTGTCAAATATTCTGAACGTTGCTTCAATGGGTAACTTTATCGAGTTGACTGCGTGATTGTCTTCGAAATTATTCCTGGACCCGCGAATATTGCAACCAAGACCGAATGACTTGAAACACAAACTGACTTAGTTTCTAGTTAAACAAAAGTGCTTCATATCTACTTAATTTTTTTGCGTTGCTCTCAGAATTGAGAATGAATTTTCATGTTCGCTTCGGCATTCAATTTTTTTGCTGAAATTATCCTATCCCAAAGCGTTACTGTTGTTTTAGAATAATTAGGAACATACTTTACGGAAAAGTTCACAGGTCATCAACCAATTTAAATTGGTTGTCCGGTTTTATTGACATTAAGTTTTGAACCTTTTTTGTATTTAACATCCTTGGGATTATCCAATGGCGATCAACTTTTTTATCGAAACTTCTCTCTGTGGGAGAAACTACCTTCTTGTGGAATGCTCTCCCTTGGACAGAAACTTATTTCTTGCATTTCCTTCAGATTTGCATAATCCCTTCAAACTTATTAATTTCTCAATTTTTGACGAAATTTGCCGATGAAACTGTGAAGTTAAGATGTTGTTCTTCAATATCTCCCGGATGCACTTTTGAGGCCACCAATTGCTTCTTCTCTGGATACAAAAAAAAGGTTATGGACAATCCTGTATCTACTGATGCGTGAATGGGTCCCCATGACTGAAATTTGTCCTGTTATCAAATCTTCTGAGCGCTGCTTCAATGGGTTACTTTATCAACTTGACTGCGTGATTGTTGTCGAAATTGTCCCATGACACTCCTCAACTTATCTGATTATGTCTATATTGTAAAGTTTTTCGACGAAATTTCTGTTGAAATGTCCTGCTCTAAATAGTTCAGGTGGATTAACGAAGTTGGCGGTTGTATTAAATTCCTCAATTCAACCGATATTGCTAATTAAGTTTGGTTATATCCCACTCGCATACTTGTCCAATCTTTCAGTTACTGTTTTTCCTGAGCTCTCCATTGGATCAAAACCATTGAGATCTCCTACTTAAATTAAAGTGCTTCATTTCTACTATGTCTTTTGTTTTGATTTCTGAATTGAGAATGCATTTTTTGGTTCGATTTGGCATTCAAACTTTTCTTTGCTCAAGTTATCTCAAAGTGATGTTGTTGTTTTGGATTAATTAGGAACAGACTTTCCGAAAGAGTAAGCAGATCACAAAACCAATTTAGATTGGTTGTCCGGTTTTGGTGACATTAAATTTTAAACCTTTTTGTCTCTGAGATCCTTGGGATTTCTCAAAGGGGAGTAACTATTTTTTATCGAATTTTCTCTCAGTGTTTTTGTGAAAAAGCATTCTTCTGGTTTTAAAATCAGATTCTCGTTGTTGAGTTCTTTAGTAAAATATCAGCTGAGGCGATCAATCGACGAGTCTTCTGTTACAATTAGAATGTCATCCGTCAAAATTATATGCTTGCGGAAAACAGTTAATCAGTAAATCTGTTGCTCTTTAAATTTTGGCTCTGTAATTGATCCATAAAACGTTTTTCGGCCAACAACATAAAAGTTTTAACAATTGCCTGACTTGAGCCATTGGGATTTGCCCGTATTTGAGATCGTGGTTAGCAACCAGTTGTTCAATGGATTATCTGGTGTTGCATTTTAAATAATGTTTTCTATGAACTTATCAAAATTTGTCAGTTATTTGTTCGTTTTAAAGCTCATGTGAAGGTCATGAGAATTAAGTGCAATTTTGAATGTTACATCACGTGTAATGGGGATTATAATTAGTGATATAGTTTTATAAGCACAACATCGTTGCTTCGTAGTTTTGTCTACGGCTATTACAGCTTCGTAGTTTTCTCTATGGTCTTTGTCGCTAATTCAGTTCAAATTTTATCTGATGTTTTCTTCAAGGTTAAGAGCAGTCGTCTCTGATTTCTGTTGACTTTGTTCAAGTTGATTAACGAAGTTGGCGGTTGCATAAATTTCCTCAGTTCAACCGATATTTCTAATTAAATTTGGTTATATCCGGCTCGCATACTCGTCCAATCTTTCAGTTTCTGTTTTTCCTGAGCTCTCCATTGGATCAAAACTTAATTGAATGAGTTGAAACATAAACTGTCCCAGTCTCCTACTTAAATTAATGTGCTCATTTCTACTATATTTTTTGTTTTGCTTTCTGAATTGAGAATGCGTTTTCAGGTTCGATTTGGCATTCGAATTTTTTTACTCAAGTTATCTCAAAGTGATGTTGTTGTTTTGGATTAATTAGGAACAGACACTTTCGGAAAGAGTATGCAGATCACAAAACCAATTTAAATTGGTTGTCTGGTTTTGGTGACATTAAATTTTGAACCCTTTTGTCTAAGAGATTCTTGTGATTTCTCAACGGGGGGTACATCTTTTTAACCGAATCTTCTCTCAGTGTTTTTGTGAAATAGCCATTTCAGTTTTTAACGTCAGTTTCTTGTTGTTGAGTTTGTTAGTTATTATATCAGCTGAGTTGATCAATTGATCAGTTTTCTGTTGCAATTAAAGTGTAATCAGTCAATTTAAATGCTTGCGGAAAACAGTGAATCAATGAATCCGTTGCTTTTTAAATTTCGGCCCTGTAATTCAGCCATAAGTTGTTTTTTGGACAACAACATAGAAATTTTAATGTATACCTGCACTGGAGCCATTGGGAGTCGCCCGTATTTGAGTTTGTTTTTCGAAACCAGTTATCCAATGGATTATCTGGTGTTGCATTTTCAATAATTTTTTCTATGAACTTATCTAAATTTAACTGTTATTTGTTCGTTTCAAAGCTCATGTGAAGGTCAAGAGAATTGAGTGCAATTTTGAATGTTACATCACGTGTAATGGGGATTACAATTGGTGATATGATTTTATAAGTTCGACATCGTTGCCTCTTAGTATTGTCTACGGCCTTTACAGCTTCATAGTTTTCGCAATGGTCTTCATCGCTAATTTGGTTAAAATTTTATTCGATGTTTTTTTGTAGGGTTAGGAGCAGTCGTCTCTGGTTTTTGTTGCCTTCGTTTAAGTGGATTAACGATTTTGGCTGTTGCATTAAATTCCTCAATTCAACCGATAGGGTTAATTAAGTTTGGTTATATTCTACTCTCATTCTCGTCCCATTCTTCAACTTCCGGTTTTGCTGAGCTCCTTTTTGGATCAAAACTTATTTGAATGAGTTGAAACATAAACTGAAAAAGTCCCAGTTGCCTAGTTAAATTAAAAGGCTCCATTTCTACTATATCTTTTGCTTTATTGTCTGAATTGAGAATGCTTTTTCATGTTCGATTTGGCATTTGACTTTTTGTTTGCTCAAATTATCTCAAAGTGTTGTTGTTGTTTTGGATTAACTAGGAACAGACTTTTCGAAAGAATTTACAGATAAGAAAACCAAAATAAAATGGTTGTCCGGTTTTGGTGAAATTAAATTTTGAATCCATTTGTCTCTGAGATCTTTGGGATTTCTCAACGTGGAGTAACTATTCTTTACCGATTATCTTCTCTGTGTTTTTGTGAATTAGCAATCTTCTTGTTTTAACGACAGATTTTTGTTGTTGAGTTTCTTAGTATTATATCAGCTGAGGTGATCAACTAATGAGTTTTCTGTTGCAATTATAAAGTCATCAGACAACTTATAAGCTTGCCGAGAACCGTGAATCAGTAAATCCTCTTTAAATTTCGGCACTGTATGTGAGCCCTGAGGTGGTTTTTGGCCAAAAATAAAAAAAATTTTAATATATGCCTGCACTTGAGCCATATGGAGTCGCCCTTGTTTGAGTTCGTTTTTTGGAAACCAGATATCCAATGGATTATCTGGTGTTGCATTTTCAATAATGTTTTCTATGAAATTATCAAATTTCATCTGTTATTTGTTCGGTTTAAAGTTCATGCGAAGTTCATGAGAAATAAGTTCAATTTTGACTGTTATATCACGTGTAATGGGGATTTTAATTTGTGATATGCGTTTATAAGTACAACATCGTTGCTTTGTAATTTTTCAACGGCCTTTACAGCTTCCTAATTCGGTTCATATTTTGTTCGATGTTTTCTTGTAAGATTAGGGGTGGTCGTCTCTGGTTTTTGTTGTCTTGGTTTAATTGGATGAACGAAGTTTGCTGCTGCAATAGAATCCTTCAGTTTCCCTTTTTCCTGAGCTCTCCATTGGATTGAAACTTATTTATTTGAGTTGAAACATAAACTGTCCTAGTCTCCTGGTTATATTAAAGTGGTTCATTTCTTCTATATATTTTGTTTTGCTTTCTGAATTGAGGATGCATATTCATGTTCGATTTGGCATTTGAATTTTTCTTTGCTAAAAGTGTCTCAAAGTGTTGCCGATATTTTGGATTAAAAGGAACAGAAATTACAGATCACAAAACTAATCGAAAGAAATTACAGATCACAAAACTAATTTTAATTGGTCGTCCAGTATTGATGACCTTAAATATTTAACCATTTTGTCTGTGAGGTCCTTTGGATATCTCAACGGGGGTAACTATTTCAACCCAACCTTCTCTCTGTGCTTTGTGAAATAGCATTCTTCTTGTTTTAACAACAGATTCTTGTGACTTTTTTAAGTATCATATCAGCTGAGGTGATCAAATAATGAATTTTCTGTTACAATTATAATGTCATCAGTCAAATTATATGGCATTCTCAATAATATATTCTATGAACTTATCAAAATTCATGTGTTATTTGTTTGGATTTAAACTGATGTGAAGTTCACGAGAATTAAGTGCATATTTGACTGTTACATCACGTGTAATGTGGATTACAATCAGTAGTATGCATTAATAAGTAAAACATCGTTGCTTAGGAACAGATTTTCCGAACGAGTTTTCAGATCAGAAAACCAATTTAATTTGATTGTCCGGTTTTGGTGACACTAAATATTGAACCAACGGCAAGCAACTATTTTCAAGGAACCTTCACCGTGTGTTTTCCTGAGGGATTCTCTCCATTGATTAGAAATTTATTTCCTGCACTTGTTTCAGATTCGGATATTGCTCTCAAATTTGTTCAATACTCAAACTTTGCAGAATAATGCCTATGAAACTGTAAGGTTTCTTAGGCATTCCTAGGCAAACTGACAATTCTGTATCTACTGATGCGTATATGGGTCCCCCTGACTGAATATCAAGGAATTTCAAATTTTTAGTGGGGTTTTATTGCTTAAAAACAAATGTTTGGTTAATTTCGACTTCAGTTTTCCTCTAAATGTGAATTTGCTTGCCACATGACCTTGAGTCTACATGGAAATTAGGAAATATTTTGTGTTCTCAAAAATATGATATCTATGCGACCGGATATTATCAGTAACAGCTTTATAAAAATTTTATCGGGTACCAAATCGCCATATCTTACAATTTTGATCAATATGAGCATAGAACAGGGTCTGTTTCACAAATGTTTCAAAAAATTTTCGAAACTGTGCCAAGTTACATGGAAGAAACAGAGAATGCTATAGTCAGACAATTTCGTTGTTGGCAAAAATTGGCGAAAACTTTCGACCAAGAGGACTCAAAAAACAACAGAAAAGGATC